>NW_027143015.1:62500-72500 GCF_026170545.1 Melanerpes formicivorus | reverse complement strand
TCTCAGGCTAGAGGTTTCATTTAGGGAGGAACCCTCGGGGACCCCACCCGGGCAGGTGAGGCCTCACGCGCGGCGCCGCTTTTAGCCCCTTTTAACTTTCGCGACGCCGCCGCCTCGCTCTCGGCTCGGCCAACCCCTGCCACACGCAGCTGCTCGCGGCCGGCACCCGCGGGTACCCGGAACCGAGGACGACACCGGCGCCTCACGCGTTTTAGGACACCTGAAAACTCACGGGGCCACGCAGCAGTCACAAAGCCGGTTGCGGTAGACCGGTCCCCGAACCCTGCCCCAGCGCCGGGGGGGAGGTGGAAAGGGGAGGATGCGGCAAGGCACGCGCCGGGCCGCTAACGCCACGGCTCCCCCCCGCTCGAGCCGCTCGGGGCTGGGGGAACGAGGACGACACCTCACACGCGACGGGAAGCGAAGTGGAAAGGAAGACCGCCCTTGCCCTGCCGGCCGGGGGCCCTTTCCGACGCGACCCGAAAGGCCTCATCGATCAACAAGGACAGAAGGAAAGGAAGCCAGCGGAGGCCCCACGGCCTCGCTCTTCTGGGACAGACACAGCCACGCGCACCCGCCACCGCCCTCGGGAGCAGCCAGCAGGCACGGGGCTCGGCGTGCGGGCAACACGCCGGAGGAGCAAACGGGGCGCCCTCCAGAGATGGGGGGGGGGGCAAGCTGCACCGGGCCGCACCGGCTCACAGGGCACCTCTGCCTCCCCGAAATGTGGGCTTGCATTTTCCCTCAAGCTGCACCGAGTTACATCTCCATCACGGGGCGCCCCTCTGGAGCCAGGAGGAAGCCGTGCTGGGGCACCGGCTTGCCCTCCTCCCCCCATGCCGGGCTCCATAGCATACGAGTGGCCAGTCACCGCCGCTGGCTTTTCCCTTAGATGCCGTGCCCCCGCGGGCTGCGGCTTTGGCCATGGGGGGGAACCCCCGTGAAGAGGGTCCAGTGCTGGGAACTCTCTCTGCCCCTTACCGGGCTCTCTCTCGCCGTGCCTGGACGGGCTTGCTTTCCATTCTTGGTGGGACCGACGCCGGCACCACGTCTCCCCGGCTTTCTCTGCCCCCGTGCCCCACCGGGCAAACTTCGCTTCGGGGGTTCCACACTTCGGCAGTGGCCGGCGCCAGCCACTCGTCAACTTTTTTTCTTTTCCCCGCTTTCGTTGCTGAGCCCGGGCTGGGCTCCGGCTCACGGACGAGCGAAACCCATCCAACACCGCTGAGGGTGCGCCAGCGGCCGCTCCAAACCGCCGCGCCTTTGTTCGGCCCCGCGGGTCCCCTCTCTGACCCGGGCGAAAGCCACCGAGAAGCCAGACGGACCCCTGCCCAGCCGCCTGGCGGGTGGCTTGGAGCAGCCGCTCGGCAGCGCTGCCCTGGGAGTGCTCGGCGTCACTCGTTCCCTCATATACGGAACTGGAGGGCCGTCAGCTCCCCGAGCGCACAACCAGCCGACCTCCGCCCAGCGGCAGGTCGCAGAAATCACGCCGGCTTGTACGATGACGTAGGCGGAGGCAGAGCGCAACAGCGACCCCTTGGCGACAAGCGCGATCTCCGCGGAGAGCACGTCTACTCGCCGAGGGAGAGCACGTCTACTCGCCGAGGGAGAGCACGTCTACTCGCCGAGGGAGAGCACGTCTACTCGCCGAGGGAGAGCACGTCTACTCGCCGAGGGAGAGCACGTCTACTCGCCCAGGGAGAGCACGTCTACTCGCCCAGGGAGAGCACGTCTACTCGCCCAGGGAGAGCACGTCTACTCGCCCAGGGAGAGCACGTCTACTCGCCGAGGGAGAGCACGTCTACTCGCCGAGGGAGAGCACGTCTACTCGCCCAGGGAGAGCACGTCTACTCGCCCAGGGAGAGCACGTCTACTCGCCCAGGGAGAGCACGTCTACTCGCCCAGGGAGAGCACGTCTACTCGCCCAGGGAGAGCACGTCTACTCGCCCAGGGAGAGCACGTCTACTCGCCCAGGGAGAGCACGTCTACCTCCCGCCTGAGGGAGAGCACGGGGGGGGGGGGGACAAAGACAGGCGGCAGCAGCTTCGGTGAACGTCACCCGGGAGGCGACCGGGGCTGTCCCGGGGCAGTCCCGGGAAGCCGGCGTCCGACACAGGGAACCGTCAGCTGCCGGACCGGGGCGAATCCCCGCGGCCACGGCAGGGGTGGGGGCTCGAAGACAGCCGGCAGCCGCTTCGGTGAACGTCACCCGGGAGGAGACTGGGGCCCTCCCGGGACCGTCCCGGGAAGACGACGTTCGGCACGAGATCCCGGCCGCGGCCGGACCGGCTCGAAGCCTCGCGGTCCCGGCAGCAGCCGGAGCCGCTCGCCGTTCGGGCTCCCGGCACCCTACAGATCCGGCGACTCGTTCGCGGGCGGCGGGGGGAGGCAGTGGAGGGGGTGCGGGCAGAAGCGGCCGCGGAGGCGGAGGGGGTGGGGGGCTCGAAGACAGCCGGCAGCCGCTTCGGTGAACGTCACCCAGGAGGCGATCGGGGCCGTCCCGGGGCCGTCCCGGGATGCCGGCTTCCGGCACGGGGTCCCGGCCGCGGCCGGACCGGCTCGTATCCCCGCGGCTCCGGCAGGGGGGGGGGGGCTCGAAGACTGGCGGCAGCCGCTCCGCTGAACGTCACCCGGCCGGCGACCGGGGCCGTCCCGGGGCCGTCCCGGGATGCCGGCTTCCGGCACGGGGTCCCGGCCGCGGCCGGACCGGCTCGAATCCCCGCGGTCCCGGCAGCAGCCGGAGCCGCTCGCCGTTCGGGCTCCCGGCACCCTACGGATCCGCCGACTCGTTCGCCGGCGGCGGGGGGAGGCAGTGGAGGGGGTGCGGGCAGAAGCGGCAGCGGAGGCGGAGGGGGGGGGGGCTCGAAGACAGCCGGCAGCCGCTTCGGTGAACGTCACCCGGCCGGCGACCGGGGCCGTCCCGGGGCTGTCCGGGGATGCCGGCTTCCGGCACGGGGTCCCGGCCGCGGCCGGACCGGCTCGAATCCCCGCGGTCCCGACAGCAGCCGGAGCCGCTCGCCGTTCGGGCTCCCGGCACCCTACAGATCCGGCGACTCGTTCGCGGGCGGCGGGGGGAGGCAGTGGAGGGGGTGCGGGCAGAAGCGGCCGCGGAGGCGGAGGGGGGGGGGGGGGCTCGAAGACAGCCGGCAGCCGCTTCGGTGAACGTCACCCAGGAGGCGATCGGGGCCGTCCCGGGGCCGTCCCGGGATGCCGGCTTCCGGCACGGGGTCCCGGCCGCGGCCGGACCGGCTCGTATCCCCGCGGCTCCGGCAGGGGGGGGGGGGGCTCGAAGACAGCCGGCAGCCGCTTCGGAGAACGTCACCCGGCCGGCGACCGCGGCCGTTCCGGGGCCGTCCCGGGAAGCCTGCGACAGGCACGGGGTCCCGGCCTCGGCCGGACCCGCACTGGGTGCCGCCGCCTCGGGCTCTCGGGACGGTATGGATCCGCCGACTCGTTCGCCGGCGGCGGGGGGAGGCAGTGGAGGGGGTGCGGGGAGAAGCGGCAGCGGAGGCGGAGGGGGGGGGGGCTCGAAGACAGCCGGCAGCCGCTTCGGTGAACGTCACCCGGGAGGAGACTGGGGCCCTCCCGGGACCGTCCCGGGAAGACGACGTTCGGCACGAGATCCCGGCCGCGGCCGGACCGGCTCGAAGCCTCGCGGTCCCGGCAGCAGCCGGAGCCGCTCGCCGCCTCGGGCTCCCGGCCCCCTACAGATCCGGCGACTCGTTCGCGGGCGGCGGGGGGAGGCAGTGGAGGGGGTGCGGGGAGAAGCGGCAGCGGAGGCGGAGGGGGGGGGGGCTCGAAGACAGCCGGCAGCCGCTTCGGTGAACGTCACCCAGGAGGCGATCGGGGCCGTCCCGGGGCCGTCCCGGGATGCCGGCTTCCGGCACGGGGTCCCGGCCGCGGCCGGACCGGCTCGTATCCCCGCGGCTCCGGCAGGGGGGGGGGGGGCTCGAAGACAGCCGGCAGCCGCTTCGGAGAACGTCACCCGGCCGGCGACCGCGGCCGTTCCGGGGCCGTCCCGGGAAGCCTGCGACAGGCACGGGGTCCCGGCCTCGGCCGGACCCGCACTGGGTGCCGCCGCCTCGGGCTCTCGGGACGGTATGGATCCGCCGACTCGTTCGCCGGCGGCGGGGGGAGGCAGTGGAGGGGGTGCGGGGAGAAGCGGCAGCGGAGGCGGAGGGGGGGGGGGGCTCGAAGACAGCCGGCAGCCGCTTCGGTGAACGTCACCCGGCCGGCGACCGGGGCCGTCCCGGGGCTGTCCGGGGATGCCGGCTTCCGGCACGGGGGTCCCGGCCGCGGCCGGACCGGCTCGAATCCCCGCGGTCCCGACAGCAGCCGGAGCCGCTCGCCGTTCGGGCTCCCGGCACCCTACAGATCCGGCGACTCGTTCGCGGGCGGCGGGGGGAGGCAGTGGAGGGGGTGCGGGCAGAAGCGGCCGCGGAGGCGGAGGGGGGGGGGGGGGCTCGAAGACAGCCGTCAGCCGCTTCGGTGAACGTCACCCGGGAGGCGACCGGGACCGGCCCGGGAAGCCATCGTCCGGCCCCGGATCCCGGCCGCGGCCGGACCGGCTCGAATCCCCGCGGCCCCGGCACGGGGGAGGCCCAAAGACTGGCGGCAGCCGCTCCGCTGAACGTCACCCGGCCGGCGACCGGGGCCGTCCCGGGGCCGTCCCGGGATGCCGGCTTCCGGCACGGGGGTCCCGGCCGCGGCCGGACCGGCTCGAATCCCCGCGGTCCCGGCAGCAGCCGGAGCCGCTCGCCGTTCGGGCTCCCGGCACCCTACGGATCCGCCGACTCGTTCGCCGGCGGCGGGGGGAGGCAGTGGAGGGGGTGCGGGCAGAAGCGGCAGCGGAGGCGGAGGGGGGGGGGGGCTCGAAGACAGCCGGCAGCCGCTTCGGTGAACGTCACCCGGCCGGCGACCGGGGCCGTCCCGGGGCTGTCCGGGGATGCCGGCTTCCGGCACGGGGTCCCGGCCGCGGCCGGAGCGGCTCGAATCCCCGCGGTCCCGGCAGCAGCCGGAGCCGCTCGCCGTTCGGGCTCCCGGCACCCTACAGATCCGGCGACTCGTTCGCCGGCGGCGGGGGGAGGCAGTGGAGGGGGTGCGGGGAGAAGCGGCAGCGGAGGCGGAGGGGGGGGGGGGGCTCGAAGACAGCCGGCAGCCGCTTCGGTGAACGTCACCCGGGAGGCGACCGGGACCGGCCCGGGAAGCCATCGTCCGGCCCGGGATCCCGGCCGCGGCCGGACCGGCTCGAATCCCCGCGGCCCCGGCACGGGGGAGGCCCAAAGACTGGCGGCAGCCGCTTCGCTGAACGTCACCCGGCCGGCGACCGGGGCCGTCCCGGGGCCGTCCCGGGATGCCGGCTTCCGGCACGGGGTCCCGGCCGCGGCCGGACCGGCTCGAATCCCCGCGGTCCCGGCAGCAGCCGGAGCCGCTCGCCGTTCGGGCTCCCGGCACCCTACCGGATCCGCCGACTCTTTCGCCGGCGGCGGGGGGAGGCAGTGGAGGGGGTGCGGGCAGAAGCGGCAGCGGAGGCGGAGGGGGGGGGGCTCGAAGACAGCCGGCAGCCGCTTCGGTGAACGTCACCCGGCCGGCGACCGGGGCCGTCCCGGGGCCGTCCGGGGATGCCGGCTTCCGGCACGGGGTCCCGGCCGCGGCCGGAGCGGCTCGAATCCCCGCGGTCCCGGCAGCAGCCGGAGCCGCTCGCCGTTCGGGCTCCCGGCACCCTACAGATCCGGCGACTCGTTCGCCGGCGGCGGGGGGAGGCAGTGGAGGGGGTGCGGGGAGAAGCGGCAGCGGAGGCGGAGGGGGGGGGGGGGCTCGAAGACAGCCGGCAGCCGCTTCGGTGAACGTCACCCGGGAGGCGACCGGGACCGGCCCGGGAAGCCATCGTCCGGCCCGGGATCCCGGCCGCGGCCGGACCGGCTCGAAGCCCCGCGGCCCCGGCACGGGGGAGGCCCAAAGACTGGCGGCAGCCGCTTCGCTGAACGTCACCCGGCCGGCGACCGGGGCCGTCCCGGGGCCGTCCCGGGATGCCGGCTTCCGGCACGGGGTCCCGGCCGCGGCCGGACCGGCTCGAATCCCCGCGGTCCCGGCAGCAGCCGGAGCCGCTCGCCGTTCGGGCTCCCGGCACCCTACGGATCCGCCGACTCGTTCGCGGGCGGCGGGGGGAGGCAGTGGAGGGGGTGCGGGCAGAAGCGGCCGCGGAGGCGGAGGGGGGGGGGGGGCTCGAAGACAGCCGTCAGCCGCTTCGGTGAACGTCACCCGGGAGGCGACCGGGACCGGCCCGGGAAGCCATCGTCCGGCCCCGGATCCCGGCCGCGGCCGGACCGGCTCGAATCCCCGCGGCCCCGGCACGGGGGAGGCCCAAAGACTGGCGGCAGCCGCTTCGCTGAACGTCACCCGGCCGGCGACCGGGGCCGTCCCGGGGCCGTCCCGGGATGCCGGCTTCCGGCACGGGGTCCCGGCCGCGGCCGGACCGGCTCGAATCCCCGCGGTCCCGGCAGCAGCCGGAGCCGCTCGCCGTTCGGGCTCCCGGCACCCTACGGATCCGGCGACTCGTTCGCCGGCGGCGGGGGGAGGCAGTGGAGGCGGTGCGGGGAGAAGCGGCAGCGGAGGCGGAGGGGGGGCGGGGGGGACGATAGTGGCGGGGGGCGGGGGGTGCTCGAAGGCAGCCGGCAGCCGGTTCGGTGAACATTCGCCGGGGCGGGGGGGCGACCTGTCCGTGCCCGGGGCAGCCCCGGGAAGCCGGCAGCCAGCACGGGGTCCCGGCAGCACCTGTTCCCTGCCCTGGGACTTGCCGTGCCCGGCGGCCGGTTGCCGGGTGGGGGGAGCGATGAGAGGCGGGGCGCAGCGGCCGGGGCAGCGCCGGGCCGCAGCGGGGGGCTGGGCGGGTGGGGTAGGCGTCGAGCGGCAAGCCCTCGGCTGCAGCGAATGTTCGGCGGTGCGGGGCGGGGGGGGGACGGGACGACACGTTGGGGGCGCCGAGTCCGAGCCACCCCCGGCCCCAGGGGCGGCCGGAGGGGGAGGCCGGTGCCTGGCCCTGGGAGCTGCTGGGCGCCGGATGGCCGAGGGTGCGTCAGAAGCCGCCCGAGCGGTCGAGCAGGTCCTCCAGAAAGGCCTAGGGTGGCTTCGAGGGCCCCGGGAGCAGTCGAGGGAGGCCTCCAGGCAGGTCTGGAGTGGATGGGAGGCCTTCCAAAGCAGACAAGGGAGGCTGCCAGCGGGGCCTAGGCTGGCACTGCAGCCTGTAAATGGTTGGGGGGGGGGCCTCTGGTGCGGCCTGGAGTCTCTGGGTGGCGTCCAGAGAGGTGCAAAAGATCCTCTGGTGCGGCCTGTGGTGGCGGAGAAGCCTGCAGAGCGTGCGGGGGAGGCTTCTGGTGCGGCCTGGGGTGGGTCGGAAGCCTGCAGAGCGTGCGGGGGAGGCTTCTGTTGGGGCCTGGGGTGGGTCAGAAGCCTACAGAGCGTGCGGGGGAGGCTTCTGGTGCGGCCTGGGGTGGGTCGGAAGCCTGCAGAGCGTGCGGGAGAGGCTTCTGTTGGGGCCTGGGGTGGCTGAGAAGCCTGCAGAGCGTGCGGGAGGAGGCTTCTGCTGCGGCCTGGGGTGGCTGAGAAGCCTGCAGAGCGTGCGGGAGAGGCTTCTGCTGCGGCCTGGGGTGGCTGAGAAGCCTGCAGAGCGTGCGGGAGAGGCTTCTGGTGCGGCCTGGGGTGGCTGAGAAGCCTGCAGAGCGTGCGGGAGAGGCTTCTGCTGCGGCCTGGGGTGGCTGAGAAGCCTGCAGAGCGTGCGGGAGAGGCTTCTGCTGCGGCCTGGGGTGGCTGAGAAGCCTGCAGAGCGTGCGGGAGAGGCTTCTGCTGCGGCCTGGGGTGGCTGAGAAGCCTGCAGGGCGTGCGGGAGAGGCTTCTGCTGCGGCCTGGGGTGGGTGGGAAGCCTGCAGAGCGTGCGGGGGAGGCTTCTGGTGCGGCCTGGGGTGGCTGAGAAGCCTGCAGAGCGTGCGGGGGAGGCTTCTGGTGCGGCCTGGGGTGGCTGAGAAGCCTGCAGAGCGTGCGGGAGAGGCTTCTGGTGCGGCCTGGGGTGGCTGAGAAGCCTGCAGAGCGTGCGGGGGAGGCTTCTGGTGCGGCCTGGGGTGGCTGAGAAGCCTGCAGAGCGTGCGGGAGAGGCTTCTGCTGCGGCCTGGGGTGGCTGAGAAGCCTGCAGAGCGTGCGGGGGAGGCTTCTGGTGCGGCCTGGGGTGGCTGAGAAGCCTGCAGAGCGTGCGGGAGAGGCTTCTGGTGCGGCCTGGGGTGGCTGAGAAGCCTGCAGAGCGTGCGGGAGAGGCTTCTGCTGCGGCCTGGGGTGGCTGAGAAGCCTGCAGAGCGTGCGGGGGAGGCTTCTGGTGCGGCCTGGGGTGGGTCGGAAGCCTGCAGAGCATGCGGGGGAGGCTTCTGCTGCGGCCTGGGGTGGCTGAGAAGCCTGCAGAGCGTGCGGGGGAGGCTTCTGGTGCGGCCTGGGGTGGCTGAGAAGCCTGCAGAGCGTGCGGGAGAGGCTTCTGGTGCGGCCTGGGGTGGCTGAGAAGCCTGCAGTGCGTGCGGGGGAGGCTTCTGCTGCGGCCTGGGGTGGCTGAGAAGCCTGCAGAGCGTGCGGGAGAGGCTTCTGCTGCGGCCTGGGGTGGGTCGGAAGCCTGCAGAGCGTGCGGGAGAGGCTTCTGCTGCGGCCAGGGGTGGGTCGGAAGCCTGCAGAGCTTGCGGGGGAGGCTTCTGGTGCGGCCTGGGGTGGGTCGGAAGCCTGCAGAGCATGCGGGGGAGGCTTCTGCTGCGGCCTGGGGTCTCTGGGTGGCCTCTAGAGAGGTGCAAAAGACCCTCTGGGTTGGGCTGGGGTGGCTCTTGGACCCCTGCCACACAGTGGAGAGAGGCCTCCGGCCCGCCACCTGTGTCCCTGTGTGCCTGAGTGCCTGTGTCCCTGTGTCCCTGTGTCCCTGTGTCCCTGAGTGCCTGAGTGCCTGTGTCCCTGTGTCCCTGTGTCCCTGTGTCCCTGAGTGCCTGAGTGCCTGTGTCCCTGTGTCCCTGTGTCCCTGAGTGCCTGAGTGCCTGAGTGCCTGTGTCCCTGTGTCCTTGTGTCCCTGTGTCCCTGTGTGCCTGAGTGCCTGTGTCCCTGTGTCCCTGTCTGTGTACCTGTGTGCGAGTGTCCGGCACGCCACCCAGCGGCGGCGGGCAAGCAGGTAGGCGGGTGGGCGGGCCGGCGAGGGCCAGTGTGAGTTTGGGGGGTGGGAGGGGAGGCGGCAGCTGGAAGCGTCAGAGGAGGGGGCGTGGCTCCGGCTGGCCCCGGGAGCAGGTTCCCGGGACCGGGACCGGCTGGACCCGGCGGGTGGTTGATCCCGGGGCGGGGGGCAGAGGCGGCGGGAAGCGGCAGCTGCGTGTGCGGCGGGGGGGGTGGAGGGCGAACCGCGGCGGGAAGCGGATGCTTCAGAGCAGGTTACGGGGGCGGGGACGGACGACACCACCTGTCCCCGCCCCGGGACGGGCTGGACCCGGCGCCCTGGACCCGGCGCCGTGTACCCGCCGCCGCCCCCGCCGCCGCCCCCCTCCGCCACCCCGGGACCCCGACGTTTTTTGGCGCCCGCGCCTTTTTTTGCTCCCCGCCTGCCCGCGCTGCCCCGGGCCCTCCCCCGGGGCGGGGCGGGAGGGAGGGACGGACGGACGGGTAGCCGGGGATCTCCGAGCGCGCGCCACCAGACCGAGGCGGGTCCCGGCGGCGGCGGCGGCGGCGGCGGCGGCGGCGGCGGCAGCAAGCGACGGCGGGGGGGGCAGGCTAGGGAGAGAGGGGGAGCGGCATGCGGTAGGGCTGGGGGGTTTGTTTCGGGGGGGAGGGGTGGGGGGGGGGTGGCAGCGGTCAGCGAGAGCGGGGAGAGGGGGAGCGGCATGCGGTAGGGCTGGGGTGTTTTTGGGGTGGGGGCGTTGGGGGGATTAGCGGGCGGGCGGGCAGCCGAGCCAAGCGGCAAGCCGGGGGGCGGGCGAGGGCGGCTTTAGGGCCGGAG
>NW_027143015.1:37500-47500 GCF_026170545.1 Melanerpes formicivorus | reverse complement strand
CCGGCTTGTACGATGACGTAGGCGGAGGCAGAGCGCAACAGCGACCCCTTGGCGACAAGCGCGATCTCCGCGGAGAGCACGTCTACTCGCCGAGGGAGAGCACGTCTACTCGCCGAGGGAGAGCACGTCTACTCGCCGAGGGAGAGCACGTCTACTCGCCGAGGGAGAGCACGTCTACTCGCCGAGGGAGAGCACGTCTACTCGCCCAGGGAGAGCACGTCTACTCGCCCAGGGAGAGCACGTCTACTCGCCCAGGGAGAGCACGTCTACTCGCCCAGGGAGAGCACGTCTACTCGCCGAGGGAGAGCACGTCTACTCGCCGAGGGAGAGCACGTCTACTCGCCCAGGGAGAGCACGTCTACTCGCCCAGGGAGAGCACGTCTACTCGCCCAGGGAGAGCACGTCTACTCGCCCAGGGAGAGCACGTCTACTCGCCCAGGGAGAGCACGTCTACTCGCCCAGGGAGAGCACGTCTACTCGCCCAGGGAGAGCACGTCTACCTCCCGCCTGAGGGAGAGCACGGGGGGGGGGGGGGACAAAGACAGGCGGCAGCAGCTTCGGTGAACGTCACCCGGGAGGCGACCGGGGCTGTCCCGGGGCAGTCCCGGGAAGCCGGCGTCCGACACAGGGAACCGTCAGCTGCCGGACCGGGGCGAATCCCCGCGGCCACGGCAGGGGTGGGGGCTCGAAGACAGCCGGCAGCCGCTTCGGTGAACGTCACCCGGGAGGAGACTGGGGCCCTCCCGGGACCGTCCCGGGAAGACGACGTTCGGCACGAGATCCCGGCCGCGGCCGGACCGGCTCGAAGCCTCGCGGTCCCGGCAGCAGCCGGAGCCGCTCGCCGTTCGGGCTCCCGGCACCCTACAGATCCGGCGACTCGTTCGCGGGCGGCGGGGGGAGGCAGTGGAGGGGGTGCGGGCAGAAGCGGCCGCGGAGGCGGAGGGGGGGGGGGGGGCTCGAAGACAGCCGGCAGCCGCTTCGGTGAACGTCACCCAGGAGGCGATCGGGGCCGTCCCGGGGCCGTCCCGGGATGCCGGCTTCCGCCACGGGGTCCCGGCCGCGGCCGGACCGGCTCGTATCCCCGCGGCTCCGGCAGGGGGGGGGGGGGCTCGAAGACTGGCGGCAGCCGCTCCGCTGAACGTCACCCGGCCGGCGACCGGGGCCGTCCCGGGGCCGTCCCGGGATGCCGGCTTCCGGCACGGGGTCCCGGCCGCGGCCGGACCGGCTCGAATCCCCGCGGTCCCGGCAGCAGCCGGAGCCGCTCGCCGTTCGGGCTCCCGGCACCCTACGGATCCGCCGACTCGTTCGCCGGCGGCGGGGGGAGGCAGTGGAGGGGGTGCGGGCAGAAGCGGCAGCGGAGGCGGAGGGGGGGGGGGCTCGAAGACAGCCGGCAGCCGCTTCGGTGAACGTCACCCGGCCGGCGACCGGGGCCGTCCCGGGGCTGTCCGGGGATGCCGGCTTCCGGCACGGGGTCCCGGCCGCGGCCGGAGCGGCTCGAATCCCCGCGGTCCCGGCAGCAGCCGGAGCCGCTCGCCGTTCGGGCTCCCGGCACCCTACAGATCCGGCGACTCGTTCGCCGGCGGCGGGGGGAGGCAGTGGAGGGGGTGCGGGGAGAAGCGGCAGCGGAGGCGGAGGGGGGGGGGGGCTCGAAGACAGCCGTCAGCCGCTTCGGTGAACGTCACCCGGGAGGCGACCGGGACCGGCCCGGGAAGCCATCGTCCGGCCCCGGATCCCGGCCGCGGCCGGACCGGCTCGAATCCCCGCGGCCCCGGCACGGGGGAGGCCCAAAGACTGGCGGCAGCCGCTCCGCTGAACGTCACCCGGCCGGCGACCGGGGCCGTCCCGGGGCCGTCCCGGGATGCCGGCTTCCGGCACGGGGTCCCGGCCGCGGCCGGACCGGCTCGAATCCCCGCGGTCCCGGCAGCAGCCGGAGCCGCTCGCCGTTCGGGCTCCCGGCACCCTACGGATCCGCCGACTCGTTCGCCGGCGGCGGGGGGAGGCAGTGGAGGGGGTGCGGGCAGAAGCGGCAGCGGAGGCGGAGGGGGGGGGGGGCTCGAAGACAGCCGGCAGCCGCTTCGGTGAACGTCACCCGGCCGGCGACCGGGGCCGTCCCGGGGCTGTCCGGGGATGCCGGCTTCCGGCACGGGGTCCCGGCCGCGGCCGGACCGGCTCGAATCCCCGCGGTCCCGACAGCAGCCGGAGCCGCTCGCCGTTCGGGCTCCCGGCACCCTACAGATCCGGCGACTCGTTCGCGGGCGGCGGGGGGAGGCAGTGGAGGGGGTGCGGGCAGAAGCGGCCGCGGAGGCGGAGGGGGGGGGGGGGCTCGAAGACAGCCGGCAGCCGCTTCGGTGAACGTCACCCAGGAGGCGATCGGGGCCGTCCCGGGGCCGTCCCGGGATGCCGGCTTCCGCCACGGGGTCCCGGCCGCGGCCGGACCGGCTCGTATCCCCGCGGCTCCGGCAGGGGGGGGGGGGCTCGAAGACTGGCGGCAGCCGCTCCGCTGAACGTCACCCGGCCGGCGACCGGGGCCGTCCCGGGGCCGTCCCGGGATGCCGGCTTCCGGCACGGGGTCCCGGCCGCGGCCGGACCGGCTCGAATCCCCGCGGTCCCGGCAGCAGCCGGAGCCGCTCGCCGTTCGGGCTCCCGGCACCCTACGGATCCGCCGACTCGTTCGCCGGCGGCGGGGGGAGGCAGTGGAGGGGGTGCGGGCAGAAGCGGCAGCGGAGGCGGAGGGGGGGGGGGGCTCGAAGACAGCCGGCAGCCGCTTCGGTGAACGTCACCCGGCCGGCGACCGGGGCCGTCCCGGGGCTGTCCGGGGATGCCGGCTTCCGGCACGGGGTCCCGGCCGCGGCCGGAGCGGCTCGAATCCCCGCGGTCCCGGCAGCAGCCGGAGCCGCTCGCCGTTCGGGCTCCCGGCACCCTACAGATCCGGCGACTCGTTCGCCGGCGGCGGGGGGAGGCAGTGGAGGGGGTGCGGGGAGAAGCGGCAGCGGAGGCGGAGGGGGGGGGGGCTCGAAGACAGCCGTCAGCCGCTTCGGTGAACGTCACCCGGGAGGCGACCGGGACCGGCCCGGGAAGCCATCGTCCGGCCCCGGATCCCGGCCGCGGCCGGACCGGCTCGAATCCCCGCGGCCCCGGCACGGGGGAGGCCCAAAGACTGGCGGCAGCCGCTCCGCTGAACGTCACCCGGCCGGCGACCGGGGCCGTCCCGGGGCCGTCCCGGGATGCCGGCTTCCGGCACGGGGTCCCGGCCGCGGCCGGACCGGCTCGAATCCCCGCGGTCCCGGCAGCAGCCGGAGCCGCTCGCCGTTCGGGCTCCCGGCACCCTACGGATCCGCCGACTCGTTCGCCGGCGGCGGGGGGAGGCAGTGGAGGGGGTGCGGGCAGAAGCGGCAGCGGAGGCGGAGGGGGGGGGGGGCTCGAAGACAGCCGGCAGCCGCTTCGGTGAACGTCACCCGGCCGGCGACCGGGGCCGTCCCGGGGCTGTCCGGGGATGCCGGCTTCCGGCACGGGGTCCCGGCCGCGGCCGGACCGGCTCGAATCCCCGCGGTCCCGACAGCAGCCGGAGCCGCTCGCCGTTCGGGCTCCCGGCACCCTACAGATCCGGCGACTCGTTCGCGGGCGGCGGGGGGAGGCAGTGGAGGGGGTGCGGGCAGAAGCGGCCGCGGAGGCGGAGGGGGGGGGGGGGGCTCGAAGACAGCCGGCAGCCGCTTCGGTGAACGTCACCCAGGAGGCGATCGGGGCCGTCCCGGGTCCGTCCCGGGATGCCGGCTTCCGGCACGGGGTCCCGGCCGCGGCCGGACCGGCTCGTATCCCCGCGGCTCCGGCAGGGGGGGGGGGGGCTCGAAGACAGCCGGCAGCCGCTTCGGAGAACGTCACCCGGCCGGCGACCGCGGCCGTTCCGGGGCCGTCCCGGGAAGCCTGCGACAGGCACGGGGTCCCGGCCTCGGCCGGACCCGCACTGGGTGCCGCCGCCTCGGGCTCTCGGGACGGTATGGATCCGCCGACTCGTTCGCCGGCGGCGGGGGGAGGCAGTGGAGGGGGTGCGGGGAGAAGCGGCAGCGGAGGCGGAGGGGGGGGGGGGCTCGAAGACAGCCGGCAGCCGCTTCGGTGAACGTCACCCGGGAGGAGACTGGGGCCCTCCCGGGACCGTCCCGGGAAGACGACGTTCGGCACGAGATCCCGGCCGCGGCCGGACCGGCTCGAAGCCTCGCGGTCCCGGCAGCAGCCGGAGCCGCTCGCCGCCTCGGGCTCCCGGCCCCCTACAGATCCGGCGACTCGTTCGCGGGCGGCGGGGGGAGGCAGTGGAGGGGGTGCGGGGAGAAGCGGCAGCGGAGGCGGAGGGGGGGGGGCTCGAAGACAGCCGGCAGCCGCTTCGGTGAACGTCACCCAGGAGGCGATCGGGGCCGTCCCGGGGCCGTCCCGGGATGCCGGCTTCCGGCACGGGGTCCCGGCCGCGGCCGGACCGGCTCGTATCCCCGCGGCTCCGGCGGGGGGGGGGGGGGCTCGAAGACAGCCGGCAGCCGCTTCGGAGAACGTCACCCGGCCGGCGACCGCGGCCGTTCCGGGGCCGTCCCGGGAAGCCTGCGACAGGCACGGGGTCCCGGCCTCGGCCGGACCCGCACTGGGTGCCGCCGCCTCGGGCTCTCGGGACGGTATGGATCCGCCGACTCGTTCGCCGGCGGCGGGGGGAGGCAGTGGAGGGGGTGCGGGGAGAAGCGGCAGCGGAGGCGGAGGGGGGGGGGGGCTCGAAGACAGCCGGCAGCCGCTTCGGTGAACGTCACCCGGCCGGCGACCGGGGCCGTCCCGGGGCTGTCCGGGGATGCCGGCTTCCGGCACGGGGTCCCGGCCGCGGCCGGAGCGGCTCGAATCCCCGCGGTCCCGGCAGCAGCCGGAGCCGCTCGCCGTTCGGGCTCCCGGCACCCTACAGATCCGGCGACTCGTTCGCCGGCGGCGGGGGGAGGCAGTGGAGGGGGTGCGGGGAGAAGCGGCAGCGGAGGCGGAGGGGGGGGGGGGCTCGAAGACAGCCGTCAGCCGCTTCGGTGAACGTCACCCGGGAGGCGACCGGGACCGGCCCGGGAAGCCATCGTCCGGCCCCGGATCCCGGCCGCGGCCGGACCGGCTCGAATCCCCGCGGCCCCGGCACGGGGGAGGCCCAAAGACTGGCGGCAGCCGCTCCGCTGAACGTCACCCGGCCGGCGACCGGGGCCGTCCCGGGGCCGTCCCGGGATGCCGGCTTCCGGCACGGGGTCCCGGCCGCGGCCGGACCGGCTCGAATCCCCGCGGTCCCGGCAGCAGCCGGAGCCGCTCGCCGTTCGGGCTCCCGGCACCCTACGGATCCGCCGACTCGTTCGCCGGCGGCGGGGGGAGGCAGTGGAGGGGGTGCGGGCAGAAGCGGCAGCGGAGGCGGAGGGGGGGGGGGGCTCGAAGACAGCCGGCAGCCGCTTCGGTGAACGTCACCCGGCCGGCGACCGGGGCCGTCCCGGGGCTGTCCGGGGATGCCGGCTTCCGGCACGGGGTCCCGGCCGCGGCCGGAGCGGCTCGAATCCCCGCGGTCCCGGCAGCAGCCGGAGCCGCTCGCCGTTCGGGCTCCCGGCACCCTACAGATCCGGCGACTCGTTCGCCGGCGGCGGGGGGAGGCAGTGGAGGGGGTGCGGGGAGAAGCGGCAGCGGAGGCGGAGGGGGGGGGGGGGCTCGAAGACAGCCGGCAGCCGCTTCGGTGAACGTCACCCGGGAGGCGACCGGGACCGGCCCGGGAAGCCATCGTCCGGCCCGGGATCCCGGCCGCGGCCGGACCGGCTCGAATCCCCGCGGCCCCGGCACGGGGGAGGCCCAAAGACTGGCGGCAGCCGCTTCGCTGAACGTCACCCGGCCGGCGACCGGGGCCGTCCCGGGGCCGTCCCGGGATGCCGGCTTCCGGCACGGGGTCCCGGCCGCGGCCGGACCGGCTCGAATCCCCGCGGTCCCGGCAGCAGCCGGAGCCGCTCGCCGTTCGGGCTCCCGGCACCCTACGGATCCGCCGACTCTTTCGCCGGCGGCGGGGGGAGGCAGTGGAGGGGGTGCGGGCAGAAGCGGCAGCGGAGGCGGAGGGGGGGGGGGCTCGAAGACAGCCGGCAGCCGCTTCGGTGAACGTCACCCGGCCGGCGACCGGGGCCGTCCCGGGGCCGTCCCGGGATGCCGGCTTCCGGCACGGGGTCCCGGCCGCGGCCGGACCGGCTCGAATCCCCGCGGTCCCGGCAGCAGCCGGAGCCGCTCGCCGTTCGGGCTCCCGGCACCCTACGGATCCGCCGACTCGTTCGCGGGCGGCGGGGGGAGGCAGTGGAGGGGGTGCGGGCAGAAGCGGCCGCGGAGGCGGAGGGGGGGGGGGGGCTCGAAGACAGCCGTCAGCCGCTTCGGTGAACGTCACCCGGGAGGCGACCGGGACCGGCCCGGGAAGCCATCGTCCGGCCCCGGATCCCGGCCGCGGCCGGACCGGCTCGAATCCCCGCGGCCCCGGCACGGGGGAGGCCCAAAGACTGGCGGCAGCCGCTTCGCTGAACGTCACCCGGCCGGCGACCGGGGCCGTCCCGGGGCCGTCCGGGGATGCCGGCTTCCGGCACGGGGTCCCGGCCGCGGCCGGACCGGCTCGAATCCCCGCGGTCCCGGCAGCAGCCGGAGCCGCTCGCCGTTCGGGCTCCCGGCACCCTACGGATCCGGCGACTCGTTCGCCGGCGGCGGGGGGAGGCAGTGGAGGCGGTGCGGGGAGAAGCGGCAGCGGAGGCGGAGGGGGGGCGGGGGGGACGATAGTGGCGGGGGGCGGGGGGTGCTCGAAGGCAGCCGGCAGCCGGTTCGGTGAACATTCGCCGGGGCGGGGGGGCGACCTGTCCGTGCCCGGGGCAGCCCCGGGAAGCCGGCAGCCAGCACGGGGTCCCGGCAGCACCTGTTCCCTGCCCTGGGACTTGCCGTGCCCGGCGGCCGGTTGCCGGGTGGGGGGAGCGATGAGAGGCGGGGCGCAGCGGCCGGGGCAGCGCCGGGCCGCAGCGGGGGGCTGGGCGGGTGGGGTAGGCGTCGAGCGGCAAGCCCTCGGCTGCAGCGAATGTTCGGCGGTGCGGGGCGGGGGGGGGACGGGACGACACGTTGGGGGCGCCGAGTCCGAGCCACCCCCGGCCCCAGGGGCGGCCGGAGGGGGAGGCCGGTGCCTGGCCCTGGGAGCTGCTGGGCGCCGGATGGCCGAGGGTGCGTCAGAAGCCGCCCGAGCGGTCGAGCAGGTCCTCCAGAAAGGCCTAGGGTGGCTTCGAGGGCCCCGGGAGCAGTCGAGGGAGGCCTCCAGGCAGGTCTGGAGTGGATGGGAGGCCTTCCAAAGCAGACAAGGGAGGCTGCCAGCGGGGCCTAGGCTGGCACTGCAGCCTGTAAATGGTTGGGGGGGGGGCCTCTGGTGCGGCCTGGAGTCTCTGGGTGGCGTCCAGAGAGGTGCAAAAGATCCTCTGGTGCGGCCTGTGGTGGCGGAGAAGCCTGCAGAGCGTGCGGGGGAGGCTTCTGGTGCGGCCTGGGGTGGGTCGGAAGCCTGCAGAGCGTGCGGGGGAGGCTTCTGTTGGGGCCTGGGGTGGGTCAGAAGCCTACAGAGCGTGCGGGGGGAGGCTTCTGGTGCGGCCTGGGGTGGGTCGGAAGCCTGCAGAGCGTGCGGGAGAGGCTTCTGTTGGGGCCTGGGGTGGCTGAGAAGCCTGCAGAGCGTGCGGGAGAGGCTTCTGCTGCGGCCTGGGGTGGCTGAGAAGCCTGCAGAGCGTGCGGGAGAGGCTTCTGCTGCGGCCTGGGGTGGCTGAGAAGCCTGCAGAGCGTGCGGGAGAGGCTTCTGGTGCGGCCTGGGGTGGCTGAGAAGCCTGCAGAGCGTGCGGGAGAGGCTTCTGCTGCGGCCTGGGGTGGCTGAGAAGCCTGCAGAGCGTGCGGGAGAGGCTTCTGCTGCGGCCTGGGGTGGCTGAGAAGCCTGCAGAGCGTGCGGGAGAGGCTTCTGCTGCGGCCTGGGGTGGCTGAGAAGCCTGCAGGGCGTGCGGGAGAGGCTTCTGCTGCGGCCTGGGGTGGGTGGGAAGCCTGCAGAGCGTGCGGGGGAGGCTTCTGGTGCGGCCTGGGGTGGCTGAGAAGCCTGCAGAGCGTGCGGGGGAGGCTTCTGGTGCGGCCTGGGGTGGCTGAGAAGCCTGCAGAGCGTGCGGGAGAGGCTTCTGGTGCGGCCTGGGGTGGCTGAGAAGCCTGCAGAGCGTGCGGGGGAGGCTTCTGGTGCGGCCTGGGGTGGCTGAGAAGCCTGCAGAGCGTGCGGGAGAGGCTTCTGCTGCGGCCTGGGGTGGCTGAGAAGCCTGCAGAGCGTGCGGGGGAGGCTTCTGGTGCGGCCTGGGGTGGCTGAGAAGCCTGCAGAGCGTGCGGGAGAGGCTTCTGGTGCGGCCTGGGGTGGCTGAGAAGCCTGCAGAGCGTGCGGGAGAGGCTTCTGCTGCGGCCTGGGGTGGCTGAGAAGCCTGCAGAGCGTGCGGGGGAGGCTTCTGGTGCGGCCTGGGGTGGGTCGGAAGCCTGCAGAGCATGCGGGGGAGGCTTCTGCTGCGGCCTGGGGTGGCTGAGAAGCCTGCAGAGCGTGCGGGGGAGGCTTCTGGTGCGGCCTGGGGTGGCTGAGAAGCCTGCAGAGCGTGCGGGAGAGGCTTCTGGTGCGGCCTGGGGTGGCTGAGAAGCCTGCAGTGCGTGCGGGGGAGGCTTCTGCTGCGGCCTGGGGTGGCTGAGAAGCCTGCAGAGCGTGCGGGAGAGGCTTCTGCTGCGGCCTGGGGTGGGTCGGAAGCCTGCAGAGCGTGCGGGAGAGGCTTCTGCTGCGGCCAGGGGTGGGTCGGAAGCCTGCAGAGCTTGCGGGGGAGGCTTCTGGTGCGGCCTGGGGTGGGTCGGAAGCCTGCAGAGCATGCGGGGGAGGCTTCTGCTGCGGCCTGGGGTCTCTGGGTGGCCTCTAGAGAGGTGCAAAAGACCCTCTGGGTTGGGCTGGGGTGGCTCTTGGACCCCTGCCACACAGTGGAGAGAGGCCTCCGGCCCGCCACCTGTGTCCCTGTGTGCCTGAGTGCCTGTGTCCCTGTGTCCCTGTGTCCCTGTGTCCCTGAGTGCCTGAGTGCCTGTGTCCCTGTGTCCCTGTGTCCCTGTGTCCCTGAGTGCCTGAGTGCCTGTGTCCCTGTGTCCCTGTGTCCCTGAGTGCCTGAGTGCCTGAGTGCCTGTGTCCCTGTGTCCTTGTGTCCCTGTGTCCCTGTGTGCCTGAGTGCCTGTGTCCCTGTGTCCCTGTCTGTGTACCTGTGTGCGAGTGTCCGGCACGCCACCCAGCGGCGGCGGGCAAGCAGGTAGGCGGGTGGGCGGGCCGGCGAGGGCCAGTGTGAGTTTGGGGGGTGGGAGGGGAGGCGGCAGCTGGAAGCGTCAGAGGAGGGGGCGTGGCTCCGGCTGGCCCCGGGAGCAGGTTCCCGGGACCGGGACCGGCTGGACCCGGCGGGTGGTTGATCCCGGGGCGGGGGGCAGAGGCGGCGGGAAGCGGCAGCTGCGTGTGCGGCGGGGGGGTGGAGGGCGAACCGCGGCGGGAAGCGGATGCTTCAGAGCAGGTTACGGGGGCGGGGACGGACGACACCACCTGTCCCCGCCCCGGGACGGGCTGGACCCGGCGCCCTGGACCCGGCGCCGTGTACCCGCCGCCGCCCCCGCCGCCGCCCCCCCTCCGCCACCCCGGGACCCCGACGTTTTTTGGCGCCCGCGCCTTTTTTTGCTCCCCGCCTGCCCGCGCTGCCCCGGGCCCTCCCCCGGGGCGGGGCGGGAGGGAGGGACGGACGGACGGGTAGCCGGGGATCTCCGAGCGCGCGCCACCAGACCGAGGCGGGTCCCGGCGGCGGCGGCGGCGGCGGCGGCGGCGGCGGCAGCAAGCGACGGCGGGGGGGGGCAGGCTAGGGAGAGAGGGGGAGCGGCATGCGGTAGGGCTGGGGGGTTTGTTTCGGGGGGGAGGGGTGGGGGGGGGGTGGCAGCGGTC
>NW_027143015.1:12500-22500 GCF_026170545.1 Melanerpes formicivorus | reverse complement strand
CCTGGGAGTGCTCGGCGTCACTCGTTCCCTCATATACGGAACTGGAGGGCCGTCAGCTCCCCGAGCGCACAACCAGCCGACCTCCGCCCAGCGGCAGGTCGCAGAAATCACGCCGGCTTGTACGATGACGTAGGCGGAGGCAGAGCGCAACAGCGACCCCTTGGCGACAAGCGCGATCTCCGCGGAGAGCACGTCTACTCGCCGAGGGAGAGCACGTCTACTCGCCGAGGGAGAGCACGTCTACTCGCCGAGGGAGAGCACGTCTACTCGCCGAGGGAGAGCACGTCTACTCGCCGAGGGAGAGCACGTCTACTCGCCCAGGGAGAGCACGTCTACTCGCCCAGGGAGAGCACGTCTACTCGCCCAGGGAGAGCACGTCTACTCGCCCAGGGAGAGCACGTCTACTCGCCGAGGGAGAGCACGTCTACTCGCCGAGGGAGAGCACGTCTACTCGCCCAGGGAGAGCACGTCTACTCGCCCAGGGAGAGCACGTCTACTCGCCCAGGGAGAGCACGTCTACTCGCCCAGGGAGAGCACGTCTACCTCCCGCCTGAGGGAGAGCACGGGGCGGGGGGGACAAAGACAGGCGGCAGCAGCTTCGGTGAACGTCACCCGGGAGGCGACCGGGGCTGTCCCGGGGCAGTCCCGGGAAGCCGGCGTCCGACACAGGGAACCGTCAGCTGCCGGACCGGGGCGAATCCCCGCGGCCACGGCAGGGGTGGGGGCTCGAAGACAGCCGGCAGCCGCTTCGGTGAACGTCACCCGGGAGGAGACTGGGGCCCTCCCGGGACCGTCCCGGGAAGACGACGTTCGGCACGAGATCCCGGCCGCGGCCGGACCGGCTCGAAGCCTCGCGGTCCCGGCAGCAGCCGGAGCCGCTCGCCGTTCGGGCTCCCGGCACCCTACAGATCCGGCGACTCGTTCGCGGGCGGCGGGGGGAGGCAGTGGAGGGGGTGCGGGCAGAAGCGGCCGCGGAGGCGGAGGGGGTGGGGGGCTCGAAGACAGCCGGCAGCCGCTTCGGTGAACGTCACCCAGGAGGCGATCGGGGCCGTCCCGGGGCCGTCCCGGGATGCCGGCTTCCGGCACGGGGTCCCGGCCGCGGCCGGACCGGCTCGTATCCCCGCGGCTCCGGCAGGGGGGGGGGGGGCTCGAAGACTGGCGGCAGCCGCTCCGCTGAACGTCACCCGGCCGGCGACCGGGGCCGTCCCGGGGCCGTCCCGGGATGCCGGCTTCCGGCACGGGGGTCCCGGCCGCGGCCGGACCGGCTCGAATCCCCGCGGTCCCGGCAGCAGCCGGAGCCGCTCGCCGTTCGGGCTCCCGGCACCCTACGGATCCGCCGACTCGTTCGCCGGCGGCGGGGGGAGGCAGTGGAGGGGGTGCGGGCAGAAGCGGCAGCGGAGGCGGAGGGGGGGGGGGGCTCGAAGACAGCCGGCAGCCGCTTCGGTGAACGTCACCCGGCCGGCGACCGGGGCCGTCCCGGGGCTGTCCGGGGATGCCGGCTTCCGGCACGGGGTCCCGGCCGCGGCCGGACCGGCTCGAATCCCCGCGGTCCCGACAGCAGCCGGAGCCGCTCGCCGTTCGGGCTCCCGGCACCCTACAGATCCGGCGACTCGTTCGCGGGCGGCGGGGGGAGGCAGTGGAGGGGGTGCGGGCAGAAGCGGCCGCGGAGGCGGAGGGGGGGGGGGGGGCTCGAAGACAGCCGGCAGCCGCTTCGGTGAACGTCACCCAGGAGGCGATCGGGGCCGTCCCGGGGCCGTCCCGGGATGCCGGCTTCCGGCACGGGGTCCCGGCCGCGGCCGGACCGGCTCGTATCCCCGCGGCTCCGGCAGGGGGGGGGGGGGCTCGAAGACAGCCGGCAGCCGCTTCGGAGAACGTCACCCGGCCGGCGACCGCGGCCGTTCCGGGGCCGTCCCGGGAAGCCTGCGACAGGCACGGGGTCCCGGCCTCGGCCGGACCCGCACTGGGTGCCGCCGCCTCGGGCTCTCGGGACGGTATGGATCCGCCGACTCGTTCGCCGGCGGCGGGGGGAGGCAGTGGAGGGGGTGCGGGGAGAAGCGGCAGCGGAGGCGGAGGGGGGGGGGGGCTCGAAGACAGCCGGCAGCCGCTTCGGTGAACGTCACCCGGGAGGAGACTGGGGCCCTCCCGGGACCGTCCCGGGAAGACGACGTTCGGCACGAGATCCCGGCCGCGGCCGGACCGGCTCGAAGCCTCGCGGTCCCGGCAGCAGCCGGAGCCGCTCGCCGCCTCGGGCTCCCGGCCCCCTACAGATCCGGCGACTCGTTCGCGGGCGGCGGGGGGAGGCAGTGGAGGGGGTGCGGGGAGAAGCGGCAGCGGAGGCGGAGGGGGGGGGGGCTCGAAGACAGCCGGCAGCCGCTTCGGTGAACGTCACCCAGGAGGCGATCGGGGCCGTCCCGGGGCCGTCCCGGGATGCCGGCTTCCGGCACGGGGTCCCGGCCGCGGCCGGACCGGCTCGTATCCCCGCGGCTCCGGCAGGGGGGGGGGGGGCTCGAAGACAGCCGGCAGCCGCTTCGGAGAACGTCACCCGGCCGGCGACCGCGGCCGTTCCGGGGCCGTCCCGGGAAGCCTGCGACAGGCACGGGGTCCCGGCCTCGGCCGGACCCGCACTGGGTGCCGCCGCCTCGGGCTCTCGGGACGGTATGGATCCGCCGACTCGTTCGCCGGCGGCGGGGGGAGGCAGTGGAGGGGGTGCGGGGAGAAGCGGCAGCGGAGGCGGAGGGGGGGGGGGGCTCGAAGACAGCCGGCAGCCGCTTCGGTGAACGTCACCCGGCCGGCGACCGGGGCCGTCCCGGGGCTGTCCGGGGATGCCGGCTTCCGGCACGGGGTCCCGGCCGCGGCCGGACCGGCTCGAATCCCCGCGGTCCCGACAGCAGCCGGAGCCGCTCGCCGTTCGGGCTCCCGGCACCCTACAGATCCGGCGACTCGTTCGCGGGCGGCGGGGGGAGGCAGTGGAGGGGGTGCGGGCAGAAGCGGCCGCGGAGGCGGAGGGGGGGGGGGGGGCTCGAAGACAGCCGTCAGCCGCTTCGGTGAACGTCACCCGGGAGGCGACCGGGACCGGCCCGGGAAGCCATCGTCCGGCCCCGGATCCCGGCCGCGGCCGGACCGGCTCGAATCCCCGCGGCCCCGGCACGGGGGAGGCCCAAAGACTGGCGGCAGCCGCTCCGCTGAACGTCACCCGGCCGGCGACCGGGGCCGTCCCGGGGCCGTCCCGGGATGCCGGCTTCCGGCACGGGGTCCCGGCCGCGGCCGGACCGGCTCGAATCCCCGCGGTCCCGGCAGCAGCCGGAGCCGCTCGCCGTTCGGGCTCCCGGCACCCTACGGATCCGCCGACTCGTTCGCCGGCGGCGGGGGGAGGCAGTGGAGGGGGTGCGGGCAGAAGCGGCAGCGGAGGCGGAGGGGGGGGGGGGCTCGAAGACAGCCGGCAGCCGCTTCGGTGAACGTCACCCGGCCGGCGACCGGGGCCGTCCCGGGGCTGTCCGGGGATGCCGGCTTCCGGCACGGGGTCCCGGCCGCGGCCGGAGCGGCTCGAATCCCCGCGGTCCCGGCAGCAGCCGGAGCCGCTCGCCGTTCGGGCTCCCGGCACCCTACAGATCCGGCGACTCGTTCGCCGGCGGCGGGGGGAGGCAGTGGAGGGGGTGCGGGGAGAAGCGGCAGCGGAGGCGGAGGGGGGGGGGGGGCTCGAAGACAGCCGGCAGCCGCTTCGGTGAACGTCACCCGGGAGGCGACCGGGACCGGCCCGGGAAGCCATCGTCCGGCCCGGGATCCCGGCCGCGGCCGGACCGGCTCGAATCCCCGCGGCCCCGGCACGGGGGAGGCCCAAAGACTGGCGGCAGCCGCTTCGCTGAACGTCACCCGGCCGGCGACCGGGGCCGTCCCGGGGCCGTCCCGGGATGCCGGCTTCCGGCACGGGGTCCCGGCCGCGGCCGGACCGGCTCGAATCCCCGCGGTCCCGGCAGCAGCCGGAGCCGCTCGCCGTTCGGGCTCCCGGCACCCTACGGATCCGCCGACTCTTTCGCCGGCGGCGGGGGGAGGCAGTGGAGGGGGTGCGGGCAGAAGCGGCAGCGGAGGCGGAGGGGGGGGGGCTCGAAGACAGCCGGCAGCCGCTTCGGTGAACGTCACCCGGCCGGCGACCGGGGCCGTCCCGGGGCCGTCCGGGGATGCCGGCTTCCGGCACGGGGTCCCGGCCGCGGCCGGAGCGGCTCGAATCCCCGCGGTCCCGGCAGCAGCCGGAGCCGCTCGCCGTTCGGGCTCCCGGCACCCTACAGATCCGGCGACTCGTTCGCCGGCGGCGGGGGGAGGCAGTGGAGGGGGTGCGGGGAGAAGCGGCAGCGGAGGCGGAGGGGGGGGGGGGGCTCGAAGACAGCCGGCAGCCGCTTCGGTGAACGTCACCCGGGAGGCGACCGGGACCGGCCCGGGAAGCCATCGTCCGGCCCGGGATCCCGGCCGCGGCCGGACCGGCTCGAAGCCCCGCGGCCCCGGCACGGGGGAGGCCCAAAGACTGGCGGCAGCCGCTTCGCTGAACGTCACCCGGCCGGCGACCGGGGCCGTCCCGGGGCCGTCCCGGGATGCCGGCTTCCGGCACGGGGGTCCCGGCCGCGGCCGGACCGGCTCGAATCCCCGCGGTCCCGGCAGCAGCCGGAGCCGCTCGCCGTTCGGGCTCCCGGCACCCTACGGATCCGCCGACTCGTTCGCGGGCGGCGGGGGGAGGCAGTGGAGGGGGTGCGGGCAGAAGCGGCCGCGGAGGCGGAGGGGGGGGGGGGGCTCGAAGACAGCCGTCAGCCGCTTCGGTGAACGTCACCCGGGAGGCGACCGGGACCGGCCCGGGAAGCCATCGTCCGGCCCCGGATCCCGGCCGCGGCCGGACCGGCTCGAATCCCCGCGGCCCCGGCACGGGGGAGGCCCAAAGACTGGCGGCAGCCGCTTCGCTGAACGTCACCCGGCCGGCGACCGGGGCCGTCCCGGGGCCGTCCCGGGATGCCGGCTTCCGGCACGGGGTCCCGGCCGCGGCCGGACCGGCTCGAAT
This sequence comes from Melanerpes formicivorus, assembly GCF_026170545.1. NCBI lineage: Eukaryota > Metazoa > Chordata > Aves > Piciformes > Picidae > Melanerpes > Melanerpes formicivorus. The sequence continues at coordinate 17,459 of NW_027143015.1, read as the reverse complement.
CCCCGCGGTCCCGGCAGCAGCCGGAGCCGCTCGCCGTTCGGGCTCCCGGCACCCTACGGATCCGGCGACTCGTTCGCCGGCGGCGGGGGGAGGCAGTGGAGGCGGTGCGGGGAGAAGCGGCAGCGGAGGCGGAGGGGGGGCGGGGGGGACGATAGTGGCGGGGGGCGGGGGGGTGCTCGAAGGCAGCCGGCAGCCGGTTCGGTGAACATTCGCCGGGGCGGGGGGGCGACCTGTCCGTGCCCGGGGCAGCCCCGGGAAGCCGGCAGCCAGCACGGGGTCCCGGCAGCACCTGTTCCCTGCCCTGGGACTTGCCGTGCCCGGCGGCCGGTTGCCGGGTGGGGGGAGCGATGAGAGGCGGGGCGCAGCGGCCGGGGCAGCGCCGGGCCGCAGCGGGGGGCTGGGCGGGTGGGGTAGGCGTCGAGCGGCAAGCCCTCGGCTGCAGCGAATGTTCGGCGGTGCGGGGCGGGGGGGGACGGGACGACACGTTGGGGGCGCCGAGTCCGAGCCACCCCCGGCCCCAGGGGCGGCCGGAGGGGGAGGCCGGTGCCTGGCCCTGGGAGCTGCTGGGCGCCGGATGGCCGAGGGTGCGTCAGAAGCCGCCCGAGCGGTCGAGCAGGTCCTCCAGAAAGGCCTAGGGTGGCTTCGAGGGCCCCGGGAGCAGTCGAGGGAGGCCTCCAGGCAGGTCTGGAGTGGATGGGAGGCCTTCCAAAGCAGACAAGGGAGGCTGCCAGCGGGGCCTAGGCTGGCACTGCAGCCTGTAAATGGTTGGGGGGGGGGCCTCTGGTGCGGCCTGGAGTCTCTGGGTGGCGTCCAGAGAGGTGCAAAAGATCCTCTGGTGCGGCCTGTGGTGGCGGAGAAGCCTGCAGAGCGTGCGGGGGGAGGCTTCTGGTGCGGCCTGGGGTGGGTCGGAAGCCTGCAGAGCGTGCGGGGGAGGCTTCTGTTGGGGCCTGGGGTGGGTCAGAAGCCTACAGAGCGTGCGGGGGAGGCTTCTGGTGCGGCCTGGGGTGGGTCGGAAGCCTGCAGAGCGTGCGGGAGAGGCTTCTGTTGGGGCCTGGGGTGGCTGAGAAGCCTGCAGAGCGTGCGGGAGAGGCTTCTGCTGCGGCCTGGGGTGGCTGAGAAGCCTGCAGAGCGTGCGGGAGAGGCTTCTGCTGCGGCCTGGGGTGGCTGAGAAGCCTGCAGAGCGTGCGGGAGAGGCTTCTGGTGCGGCCTGGGGTGGCTGAGAAGCCTGCAGAGCGTGCGGGGAGAGGCTTCTGCTGCGGCCTGGGGTGGCTGAGAAGCCTGCAGAGCGTGCGGGAGAGGCTTCTGCTGCGGCCTGGGGTGGCTGAGAAGCCTGCAGAGCGTGCGGGAGAGGCTTCTGCTGCGGCCTGGGGTGGCTGAGAAGCCTGCAGGGCGTGCGGGAGAGGCTTCTGCTGCGGCCTGGGGTGGGTGGGAAGCCTGCAGAGCGTGCGGGGGAGGCTTCTGGTGCGGCCTGGGGTGGCTGAGAAGCCTGCAGAGCGTGCGGGGGAGGCTTCTGGTGCGGCCTGGGGTGGCTGAGAAGCCTGCAGAGCGTGCGGGAGAGGCTTCTGGTGCGGCCTGGGGTGGCTGAGAAGCCTGCAGAGCGTGCGGGGGAGGCTTCTGGTGCGGCCTGGGGTGGCTGAGAAGCCTGCAGAGCGTGCGGGAGAGGCTTCTGGTGCGGCCTGGGGTGGCTGAGAAGCCTGCAGAGCGTGCGGGGGAGGCTTCTGGTGCGGCCTGGGGTGGCTGAGAAGCCTGCAGAGCGTGCGGGAGAGGCTTCTGGTGCGGCCTGGGGTGGCTGAGAAGCCTGCAGAGCGTGCGGGAGAGGCTTCTGCTGCGGCCTGGGGTGGCTGAGAAGCCTGCAGAGCGTGCGGGGGAGGCTTCTGGTGCGGCCTGGGGTGGGTCGGAAGCCTGCAGAGCATGCGGGGGAGGCTTCTGCTGCGGCCTGGGGTGGCTGAGAAGCCTGCAGAGCGTGCGGGGGAGGCTTCTGGTGCGGCCTGGGGTGGCTGAGAAGCCTGCAGAGCGTGCGGGAGAGGCTTCTGGTGCGGCCTGGGGTGGCTGAGAAGCCTGCAGTGCGTGCGGGGGAGGCTTCTGCTGCGGCCTGGGGTGGCTGAGAAGCCTGCAAAGCGTGCGGGAGAGGCTTCTGCTGCGGCCTGGGGTGGGTCGGAAGCCTGCAGAGCGTGCGGGAGAGGCTTCTGCTGCGGCCAGGGGTGGGTCGGAAGCCTGCAGAGCTTGCGGGGGAGGCTTCTGGTGCGGCCTGGGGTGGGTCGGAAGCCTGCAGAGCATGCGGGGGAGGCTTCTGCTGCGGCCTGGGGTCTCTGGGTGGCCTCTAGAGAGGTGCAAAAGACCCTCTGGGTTGGGCTGGGGTGGCTCTTGGACCCCTGCCACACAGTGGAGAGAGGCCTCCGGCCCGCCACCTGTGTCCCTGTGTGCCTGAGTGCCTGTGTCCCTGTGTCCCTGTGTCCCTGTGTCCCTGAGTGCCTGAGTGCCTGTGTCCCTGTGTCCCTGTGTCCCTGTGTCCCTGAGTGCCTGAGTGCCTGTGTCCCTGTGTCCCTGTGTCCCTGAGTGCCTGAGTGCCTGAGTGCCTGTGTCCCTGTGTCCTTGTGTCCCTGTGTCCCTGTGTGCCTGAGTGCCTGTGTCCCTGTGTCCCTGTCTGTGTACCTGTGTGCGAGTGTCCGGCACGCCACCCAGCGGCGGCGGGCAAGCAGGTAGGCGGGTGGGCGGGCCGGCGAGGGCCAGTGTGAGTTTGGGGGGTGGGAGGGGAGGCGGCAGCTGGAAGCGTCAGAGGAGGGGGCGTGGCTCCGGCTGGCCCCGGGAGCAGGTTCCCGGGACCGGGACCCGGCTGGACCCGGCGGGTGGTTGATCCCGGGGCGGGGGGCAGAGGCGGCGGGAAGCGGCAGCTGCGTGTGCGGCGGGGGGGTGGAGGGCGAACCGCGGCGGGAAGCGGATGCTTCAGAGCAGGTTACGGGGGCGGGGACGGACGACACCACCTGTCCCCGCCCCGGGACGGGCTGGACCCGGCGCCCTGGACCCGGCGCCGTGTACCCGCCGCCGCCCCCCGCCGCCGCCCCCCTCCGCCACCCCGGGACCCCGACGTTTTTTGGCGCCCCGCGCCTTTTTTTGCTCCCCGCCTGCCCGCGCTGCCCCGGGCCCTCCCCCGGGGCGGGGCGGGAGGGAGGGACGGACGGACGGGTAGCCGGGGATCTCCGAGCGCGCGCCACCAGACCGAGGCGGGTCCCGGCGGCGGGCGGCGGCGGCGGCGGCGGCGGCGGCAGCAAGCGACGGCGGGGGGGGCAGGCTAGGGAGAGAGGGGGAGCGGCATGCGGTAGGGCTGGGGGGTTTGTTTCGGGGGGGAGGGGTGGGGGGGGGGTGGCAGCGGTCAGCGAGAGCGGGGAGAGGGGGAGCGGCATGCGGTAGGGCTGGGGTGTTTTTGGGGTGGGGGCGTTGGGGGGGATTAGCGGGCGGGCGGGCAGCCGAGCCAAGCGGCAAGCCGGGGGGCGGGCGAGGGCGGCTTTAGGGCCGGAGGAGCGGAGCGCAACCTCCCCCGTGCAGGCTCCAGCGTGGAGAGCAGCAAGTTTTTGGGGACGGGGGACGACGGACGGGAGGGGCAGCGGCGAGAGGCTAGCTGCGGCAAGGGGCACCGGCACGGCCGCCCTAACAGCGCCGCCTCGGTCGCAGGGGTTAGAGAGCAGCCGGGCAGCCCGGGAGGGAAGCGGCAGCCCGCGAAGGGGGGAAGGGGGGGCTCCGCGCAAACCGCTAACGGGAGCCGGGGGGTGTGGGGAGCTGGGGGTGGCAGCAGCGGCAAGAGGCAACGTCGGGAGGGGGGGCTCCGCGCAAACCGGTAACGGGGGCCGGGGGGTGTGGGGGGGGGCGGTGGCGGCCGCGGCAAGAGGCAACGGCAGGCGGGGGGGCTCCGCGCAAACCGGCTGCGGGGGGGGGGGGGCGGGGGTAGCGGCAAGAGGCAACGGCGGGAAGGGGGGGCTCCGCGCAAACCGCTAACGGGAGCCGGGGGGTGTGGGGAGCTGGGGGTGGCAGCAGCGGCAAGAGGCAACGTCGGGAGGGGGGGCTCCGCGCAAACCGGTAACGGGGGCCGGGGGGGTGTGGGGGGGGCGGTGGCGGCCGCGGCAAGAGGCAACGGCAGGCGGGGGGGGCTCCGCGCAAACCGGCAGCGGGGGGGGGGGGGGGCGGGGGTAGCGGCAAGAGGCAACGGCGGGAAGGGGGGGCTCCGCGCAAACCGCTAACGGGAGCCGGGGGGTGTGGGGAGCTGGGGGTGGCAGCAGCGGCAAGAGGCAACGTCGGGAGGGGGGGCTCCGCGCAAACCGGTAACGGGGGCCCGGGGGTGTGGAGGGGGCGGTGGTGGCCGCGGCGAGAGGCAACGGCAGGCGGGGGCGCTCCGCGCAAACCGGCAGCGGGGGGGGGGCGGGGGGTAACGGCAAGAGGCAACGGCGGGAAGGGGGGCCTCCGCGCAAACCGGCAGCGGGGGGGGGGCGGGGGGTAGCGGCAAGAGGCAACGGCGGGAAGGGGGGGCTCCGCGCAAACCGGCAGCGGGGGGGGGGCGGGGGGTAGCGGCAAGAGGCAACGGCGGGAAGGGGGGGCTCCGCGCAAACCGGCAGCGGGGGGGGGGCGGGGGTAGCGGCAAGAGGCAACGGCGGGAAGGGGGGGCTCCGCGCAAACCGGCAGCGGGGGGGGGGCGGGGGGTAGCGGCAAGAGGCAACGGCGGGAAGGGGGAGCTCCGCGCAAACCGGCAGCGGGGGGGGGGCGGGGGTAGCGGCAAGAGGCAACGTCGGGAGGGGGGGGCTCCGCGCAAACCGGCAGCGGGGGGGGGGCGGGGGGTAGCGGCAAGAGGCAACGTCGGGAGGGGGGGCGCCGCGCAAACCGGCAACGGGGGCGGGGGGGGAGGCGGTCAGGGGCGGGGGGAGATTTCTAGAGATGCCGGCAGACCTTCTCCCCGGAGAACAGCGCTGTTGA
>NW_027143014.1:0-95489 GCF_026170545.1 Melanerpes formicivorus | reverse complement strand
CATTTTGACTGCCTCCAGAAGTTAGATCAGATGGCAAATTGGATTTGGTGCTCGGTCTTTCCCTTTAGGTTTTACCCCAACAATGTTTTCATTAGTTTCGCTCACTCTCGAAATCAAGCATTTTACAGCAGGTTGGAGCAGCCTGTATCTCAGCACAGGAATAAGGTAGGGAAGAATTCTAAGGATCATTTTGACTGCCTCCAGAAGTTAGATCAGATGGCAAATTGGATTTGGTGCTAGGTCTTTCCCTTTAGGTTTTACCCCAACAATGTTTTCATTAGTTTCGCTCACTCTCGAAATCAAGCATTTTACAGCAGGTTGGAGCAGCCTGTATCTCAGCACAGGAATAAGGTAGGGAAGAATTCTAAGGATCATTTTGACTGCCTCCAGAAGTTAGATCAGATGGCAAATTGGATTTGGTGCTAGGTCTTTCCCTTTAGGTTTTACCCCCAACAATGTTTTCATTAGTTTCGCTCACTCTCGAAATCAAGCATTTTACAGCAGGTTGGAGCAGCCTGTATCTCAGCACAGGAATAAGGTAGGGAAGAATTCTAAGGCTCATTTTGACTGCCTCCAGAAGTTAGATCAGATGGCAAATTGGATTTGGTGCTAGGTCTTTCCCTTTAGGTTTTACCCCAACAATGTTTTCATTAGTTTCGCTCACTCTCGAAATCAAGCATTTTACAGCAGGTTGGAGCAGCCTGTATCTCAGCACAGGAATAAGGTAGGGAAGAATTCTAAGGCTCATTTTGACTGCCTCCAGAAGTTAGATCAGATGGCAAATTGGATTTGGTGCTAGGTCTTTCCCTTTAGGTTTTACCCCAACAATGTTTTCATTAGTTTCGCTCACTCTCGAAATCAAGCATTTTACAGCAGGTTGGAGCAGCCTGTATCTCAGCACAGGAATAAGGTAGGGAAGAATTCTAAGGCTCATTTTGACTGCCTCCAGAAGTTAGATCAGATGGCAAATTGGATTTGGTGCTAGGTCTTTCCCTTTAGGTTTTACCCCAACAATGTTTTCATTAGTTTCGCTCACTCTCGAAATCAAGCATTTTACAGCAGGTTGGAGCAGCCTGTATCTCAGCACAGGAATAAGGTAGGGAAGAATTCTAAGGCTCATTTTGACTGCCTCCAGAAGTTAGATCAGATGGCAAATTGGATTTGGTGCTAGGTCTTTCCCTTTAGGTTTTACCCCAACAATGTTTTCATTAGTTTCGCTCACTCTCGAAATCAAGCATTTTACAGCAGGTTGGAGCAGCCTGTATCTCAGCACAGGAATAAGGTAGGGAAGAATTCTAAGGCTCATTTTGACTGCCTCCAGAAGTTAGATCAGATGGCAAATTGGATTTGGTGCTAGGTCTTTCCCTTTAGGTTTTACCCCAACAATGTTTTCATTAGTTTCGCTCACTCTCGAAATCAAGCATTTTACAGCAGGTTGGAGCAGCCTGTATCTCAGCACAGGAATAAGGTAGGGAAGAATTCTAAGGCTCATTTTGACTGCCTCCAGAAGTTAGATCAGATGGCAAATTGGATTTGGTGCTAGGTCTTTCCCTTTAGGTTTTACCCCAACAATGTTTTCATTAGTTTCGCTCACTCTCGAAATCAAGCATTTTACAGCAGGTTGGAGCAGCCTGTATCTCAGCACAGGAATAAGGTAGGGAAGAATTCTAAGGATCATTTTGACTGCCTCCAGAAGTTAGATCAGATGGCAAATTGGATTTGGTGCTAGGTCTTTCCCTTTAGGTTTTACCCCAACAATGTTTTCATTAGTTTCGCTCACTCTCGAAATCAAGCATTTTACAGCAGGTTGGAGCAGCCTGTATCTCAGCACAGGAATAAGGTAGGGAAGAATTCTAAGGCTCATTTTGACTGCCTCCAGAAGTTAGATCAGATGGCAAATTGGATTTGGTGCTAGGTCTTTCCCTTTAGGTTTTACCCCAACAATGTTTTCATTAGTTTCGCTCACTCTCGAAATCAAGCATTTTACAGCAGGTTGGAGCAGCCTGTATCTCAGCACAGGAATAAGGTAGGGAAGAATTCTAAGGCTCATTTTGACTGCCTCCAGAAGTTAGATCAGATGGCAAATTGGATTTGGTGCTAGGTCTTTCCCTTTAGGTTTTACCCCAACAATGTTTTCATTAGTTTCGCTCACTCTCGAAATCAAGCATTTTACAGCAGGTTGGAGCAGCCTGTATCTCAGCACAGGAATAAGGTAGGGAAGAATTCTAAGGATCATTTTGACTGCCTCCAGAAGTTAGATCAGATGGCAAATTGGATTTGGTGCTAGGTCTTTCCCTTTAGGTTTTACCCCAACAATGTTTTCATTAGTTTCGCTCACTCTCGAAATCAAGCATTTTACAGCAGGTTGGAGCAGCCTGTATCTCAGCACAGGAATAAGGTAGGGAAGAATTCTAAGGATCATTTTGACTGCCTCCAGAAGTTAGATCAGATGGCAAATTGGATTTGGTGCTAGGTCTTTCCCTTTAGGTTTTACCCCAACAATGTTTTCATTAGTTTCGCTCACTCTCGAAATCAAGCATTTTACAGCAGGTTGGAGCAGCCTGTATCTCAGCACAGGAATAAGGTAGGGAAGAATTCTAAGGATCATTTTGACTGCCTCCAGAAGTTAGATCAGATGACAAATTGGATTTGGTGCTAGGTCTTTCCCTTTAGGTTTTACCCCAACAATGTTTTCATTAGTTTCGCTCACTCTCGAAATCAAGCATTTTACAGCAGGTTGGAGCAGCCTGTATCTCAGCACAGGAATAAGGTAGGGAAGAATTCTAAGGCTCATTTTGACTGCCTCCAGAAGTTAGATCAGATGGCAAATTGGATTTGGTGCTAGGTCTTTCCCTTTAGGTTTTACCCCAACAATGTTTTCATTAGTTTCGCTCACTCTCGAAATCAAGCATTTTACAGCAGGTTGGAGCAGCCTGTATCTCAGCACAGGAATAAGGTAGGGAAGAATTCTAAGGCTCATTTTGACTGCCTCCAGAAGTTAGATCAGATGGCAAATTGGATTTGGTGCTCGGTCTTTCCCTTTAGGTTTTACCCCAACAATGTTTTCATTAGTTTCGCTCACTCTCGAAATCAAGCATTTTACAGCAGGTTGGAGCAGCCTGTATCTCAGCACAGGAATAAGGTAGGGAAGAATTCTAAGGCTCATTTTGACTGCCTCCAGAAGTTAGATCAGATGGCAAATTGGATTTGGTGCTAGGTCTTTCCCTTTAGGTTTTACCCCAACAATGTTTTCATTAGTTTCGCTCACTCTCGAAATCAAGCATTTTACAGCAGGTTGGAGCAGCCTGTATCTCAGCACAGGAATAAGGTAGGGAAGAATTCAAATGCTCATTTTGACTGCCTCCAGAAGTTAGATCAGATGGCAAATTGGATTTGGTGCTAGGTCTTTCCCTTTAGGATTTACCCCAACAATGTTTTCATTAGTTTCGCTCACTCTCGAAATCAAGCATTTTACAGCAGGTTGGAGCAGCCTGTATCTCAGCACAGGAATAAGGTAGGGAAGAATTCTAAGGATCATTTTGACTGCCTCCAGAAGTTAGATCAGATGGCAAATTGGATTTGGTGCTAGGTCTTTCCCTTTAGGTTTTACCCCAACAATGGTTTCATTAGTTTCGCTCACTCTCGAAATCAAGCATTTTACAGCAGGTTGGAGCAGCCTGTATCTCAGCACAGGAATAAGGTAGGGAAGAATTCTAAGGATCATTTTGACTGCCTCCAGAAGTTAGATCAGATGGCAAATTGGATTTGGTGCTAGGTCTTTCCCTTTAGGTTTTACCCCAACAATGTTTTCATTAGTTTCGCTCACTCTTGAAATCAAGCATTTTACAGCAGGTTGGAGCAGCCTGTATCTCAGCACAGGAATAAGGTAGGGAAGAATTCTAAGGATCATTTTGACTGCCTCCAGAAGTTAGATCAGATGGCAAATTGGATTTGGTGCTAGGTCTTTCCCTTTAGGTTTTACCCCAACAATGTTTTCATTAGTTTCGCTCACTCTCGAAATCAAGCATTTTACAGCAGGTTGGAGCAGCCTGTATCTCAGCACAGGAATAAGGTAGGGAAGAATTCTAAGGCTCATTTTGACTGCCTCCAGAAGTTAGATCAGATGGCAAATTGGATTTGGTGCTAGGTCTTTCCCTTTAGGTTTTACCCCAACAATGTTTTCATTAGTTTCGCTCACTCTCGAAATCAAGCATTTTACAGCAGGTTGGAGCAGCCTGTATCTCAGCACAGGAATAAGGTAGGGAAGAATTCTAAGGATCATTTTGACTGCCTCCAGAAGTTAGATCAGATGGCAAATTGGATTTGGTGCTAGGTCTTTCCCTTTAGGTTTTACCCCAACAATGTTTTCATTAGTTTCGCTCCCTCTCGAAATCAAGCATTTTACAGCAGGTTGGAGCAGCCTGTATCTCAGCACAGGAATAAGGTAGGGAAGAATTCTAAGGATCATTTTGACTGCCTCCAGAAGTTAGATCAGATGGCAAATTGGATTTGGTGCTAGGTCTTTCCCTTTAGGTTTTACCCCAACAATGTTTTCATTAGTTTCGCTCACTCTCGAAATCAAGCATTTTACAGCAGGTTGGAGCAGCCTGTATCTCAGCACAGGAATAAGGTAGGGAAGAATTCTAAGGCTCATTTTGACTGCCTCCAGAAGTTAGATCAGATGGCAAATTGGATTTGGTGCTAGGTCTTTCCCTTTAGGTTTTACCCCAACAATGTTTTCATTAGTTTCGCTCACTCTCGAAATCAAGCATTTTACAGCAGGTTGGAGCAGCCTGTATCTCAGCACAGGAATAAGGTAGGGAAGAATTCTAAGGATCATTTTGACTGCCTCCAGAAGTTAGATCAGATGGCAAATTGGATTTGGTGCTAGGTCTTTCCCTTTAGGTTTTACCCCAACAATGTTTTCATTAGTTTCGCTCACTCTCGAAATCAAGCATTTTACAGCAGGTTGGAGCAGCCTGTATCTCAGCACAGGAATAAGGTAGGGAAGAATTCTAAGGATCATTTTGACTGCCTCCAGAAGTTAGATCAGATGGCAAATTGGATTTGGTGCTAGGTCTTTCCCTTTAGGTTTTACCCCAACAATGTTTTCATTAGTTTCGCTCACTCTCGAAATCAAGCATTTTACAGCAGGTTGGAGCAGCCTGTATCTCAGCACAGGAATAAGGTAGGGAAGAATTCTAAGGCTCATTTTGACTGCCTCCAGAAGTTAGATCAGATGGCAAATTGGATTTGGTGCTAGGTCTTTCCCTTTAGGTTTTACCCCAACAATGTTTTCATTAGTTTCGCTCACTCTCGAAATCAAGCATTTTACAGCAGGTTGGAGCAGCCTGTATCTCAGCACAGGAATAAGGTAGGGAAGAATTCTAAGGATCATTTTGACTGCCTCCAGAAGTTAGATCAGATGGCAAATTGGATTTGGTGCTAGGTCTTTCCCTTTAGGTTTTACCCCAACAATGTTTTCATTAGTTTCGCTCACTCTCGAAATCAAGCATTTTACAGCAGGTTGGAGCAGCCTGTATCTCAGCACAGGAATAAGGTAGGGAAGAATTCTAAGGATCATTTTGACTGCCTCCAGAAGTTAGATCAGATGGCAAATTGGATTTGGTGCTAGGTCTTTCCCTTTAGGTTTTACCCCAACAATGTTTTCATTAGTTTCGCTCACTCTCGAAATCAAGCATTTTACAGCAGGTTGGAGCAGCCTGTATCTCAGCACAGGAATAAGGTAGGGAAGAATTCTAAGGATCATTTTGACTGCCTCCAGAAGTTAGATCAGATGGCAAATTGGATTTGGTGCTAGGTCTTTCCCTTTAGGTTTTACCCCAACAATGTTTTCATTAGTTTCGCTCACTCTCGAAATCAAGCATTTTACAGCAGGTTGGAGCAGCCTGTATCTCAGCACAGGAATAAGGTAGGGAAGAATTCTAAGGCTCATTTTGACTGCCTCCAGAAGTGAGATCAGATGGCAAATTGGATTTGGTGCTAGGTCTTTCCCTTTAGGTTTTACCCCAACAATGTTTTCATTAGTTTCGCTCACTCTCGAAATCAAGCATTTTACAGCAGGTTGGAGCAGCCTGTATCTCAGCACAGGAATAAGGTAGGGAAGAATTCTAAGGATCATTTTGACTGCCTCCAGAAGTTAGATCAGATGGCAAATTGGATTTGGTGCTAGGTCTTTCCCTTTAGGTTTTACCCCAACAATGTTTTCATTAGTTTCGCTCACTCTCGAAATCAAGCATTTTACAGCAGGTTGGAGCAGCCTGTATCTCAGCACAGGAATAAGGTAGGGAAGAATTCTAAGGCTCATTTTGACTGCCTCCAGAAGTTAGATCAGATGGCAAATTGGATTTGGTGCTAGGTCTTTCCCTTTAGGTTTTACCCCAACAATGTTTTCATTAGTTTCGCTCACTCTCGAAATCAAGCATTTTACAGCAGGTTGGAGCAGCCTGTATCTCAGCACAGGAATAAGGTAGGGAAGAATTCTAAGGATCATTTTGACTGCCTCCAGAAGTTAGATCAGATGGCAAATTGGATTTGGTGCTAGGTCTTTCCCTTTAGGTTTTACCCCAACAATGTTTTCATTAGTTTCGCTCACTCTCGAAATCAAGCATTTTACAGCAGGTTGGAGCAGCCTGTATCTCAGCACAGGAATAAGGTAGGGAAGAATTCTAAGGCTCATTTTGACTGCCTCCAGAAGTGAGATCAGATGGCAAATTGGATTTGGTGCTAGGTCTTTCCCTTTAGGTTTTACCCCAACAATGTTTTCATTAGTTTCGCTCACTCTCGAAATCAAGCATTTTACAGCAGGTTGGAGCAGCCTGTATCTCAGCACAGGAATAAGGTAGGGAAGAATTCTAAGGATCATTTTGACTGCCTCCAGAAGTTAGATCAGATGGCAAATTGGATTTGGTGCTAGGTCTTTCCCTTTAGGTTTTACCCCAACAATGTTTTCATTAGTTTCGCTCACTCTCGAAATCAAGCATTTTACAGCAGGTTGGAGCAGCCTGTATCTCAGCACAGGAATAAGGTAGGGAAGAATTCAAATGCTCATTTTGACTGCCTCCAGAAGTTAGATCAGATGGCAAATTGGATTTGGTGCTAGGTCTTTCCCTTTAGGTTTTACCCCAACAATGTTTTCATTAGTTTCGCTCACTCTCGAAATCAAGCATTTTACAGCAGGTTGGAGCAGCCTGTATCTCAGCACAGGAATAAGGTAGGGAAGAATTCTAAGGCTCATTTTGACTGCCTCCAGAAGTTAGATCAGATGGCAAATTGGATTTGGTGCTAGGTCTTTCCCTTTAGGTTTTACCCCAACAATGTTTTCATTAGTTTCGCTCACTCTCGAAATCAAGCATTTTACAGCAGGTTGGAGCAGCCTGTATCTCAGCACAGGAATAAGGTAGGGAAGAATTCTAAGGATCATTTTGACTGCCTCCAGAAGTTAGATCAGATGGCAAATTGGATTTGGTGCTAGGTCTTTCCCTTTAGGTTTTACCCCAACAATGTTTTCATTAGTTTCGCTCACTCTCGAAATCAAGCATTTTACAGCAGGTTGGAGCAGCCTGTATCTCAGCACAGGAATAAGGTAGGGAAGAATTCTAAGGCTCATTTTGACTGCCTCCAGAAGTTAGATCAGATGGCAAATTGGATTTGGTGCTAGGTCTTTCCCTTTAGGTTTTACCCCAACAATGTTTTCATTAGTTTCGCTCACTCTCGAAATCAAGCATTTTACAGCAGGTTGGAGCAGCCTGTATCTCAGCACAGGAATAAGGTAGGGAAGAATTCTAAGGCTCATTTTGACTGCCTCCAGAAGTTAGATCAGATGGCAAATTGGATTTGGTGCTAGGTCTTTCCCTTTAGGTTTTACCCCAACAATGTTTTCATTAGTTTCGCTCACTCTCGAAATCAAGCATTTTACAGCAGGTTGGAGCAGCCTGTATCTCAGCACAGGAATAAGGTAGGGAAGAATTCTAAGGCTCATTTTGACTGCCTCCAGAAGTTAGATCAGATGGCAAATTGGATTTGGTGCTAGGTCTTTCCCTTTAGGTTTTACCCCAACAATGTTTTCATTAGTTTCGCTCACTCTCGAAATCAAGCATTTTACAGCAGGTTGGAGCAGCCTGTATCTCAGCACAGGAATAAGGTAGGGAAGAATTCTAAGGCTCATTTTGACTGCCTCCAGAAGTTAGATCAGATGGCAAATTGGATTTGGTGCTAGGTCTTTCCCTTTAGGTTTTACCCCAACAATGTTTTCATTAGTTTCGCTCACTCTCGAAATCAAGCATTTTACAGCAGGTTGGAGCAGCCTGTATCTCAGCACAGGAATAAGGTAGGGAAGAATTCTAAGGATCATTTTGACTGCCTCCAGAAGTTAGATCAGATGGCAAATTGGATTTGGTGCTAGGTCTTTCCCTTTAGGTTTTACCCCAACAATGTTTTCATTAGTTTCGCTCCCTCTCGAAATCAAGCATTTTACAGCAGGTTGGAGCAGCCTGTATCTCAGCACAGGAATAAGGTAGGGAAGAATTCTAAGGCTCATTTTGACTGCCTCCAGAAGTTAGATCAGATGGCATATTGGATTTGGTGCTAGGTCTTTCCCTTTAGGTTTTACCCCAACAATGTTTTCATTAGTTTCGCTCACTCTCGAAATCAAGCATTTTACAGCAGGTTGGAGCAGCCTGTATCTCAGCACAGGAATAAGGTAGGGAAGAATTCTAAGGCTCATTTTGACTGCCTCCAGAAGTTAGATCAGATGGCAAATTGGATTTGGTGCTAGGTCTTTCCCTTTAGGTTTTACCCCAACAATGTTTTCATTAGTTTCGCTCACTCTCGAAATCAAGCATTTTACAGCAGGTTGGAGCAGCCTGTATCTCAGCACAGGAATAAGGTAGGGAAGAATTCTAAGGATCATTTTGACTGCCTCCAGAAGTTAGATCAGATGGCAAATTGGATTTGGTGCTAGGTCTTTCCCTTTAGGTTTTACCCCAACAATGTTTTCATTAGTTTCGCTCACTCTCGAAATCAAGCATTTTACAGCAGGTTGGAGCAGCCTGTATCTCAGCACAGGAATAAGGTAGGGAAGAATTCTAAGGCTCATTTTGACTGCCTCCAGAAGTTAGATCAGATGGCAAATTGGATTTGGTGCTAGGTCTTTCCCTTTAGGTTTTACCCCAACAATGTTTTCATTAGTTTCGCTCACTCTCGAAATCAAGCATTTTACAGCAGGTTGGAGCAGCCTGTATCTCAGCACAGGAATAAGGTAGGGAAGAATTCTAAGGCTCATTTTGACTGCCTCCAGAAGTTAGATCAGATGGCAAATTGGATTTGGTGCTAGGTCTTTCCCTTTAGGTTTTACCCCAACAATGTTTTCATTAGTTTCGCTCACTCTCGAAATCAAGCATTTTACAGCAGGTTGGAGCAGCCTGTATCTCAGCACAGGAATAAGGTAGGGAAGAATTCTAAGGCTCATTTTGACTGCCTCCAGAAGTTAGATCAGATGGCAAATTGGATTTGGTGCTAGGTCTTTCCCTTTAGGTTTTACCCCAACAATGTTTTCATTAGTTTCGCTCACTCTCGAAATCAAGCATTTTACAGCAGGTTGGAGCAGCCTGTATCTCAGCACAGGAATAAGGTAGGGAAGAATTCTAAGGATCATTTTGACTGCCTCCAGAAGTTAGATCAGATGGCAAATTGGATTTGGTGCTAGGTCTTTCCCTTTAGGTTTTACCCCAACAATGTTTTCATTAGTTTCGCTCCCTCTCGAAATCAAGCATTTTACAGCAGGTTGGAGCAGCCTGTATCTCAGCACAGGAATAAGGTAGGGAAGAATTCTAAGGCTCATTTTGACTGCCTCCAGAAGTTAGATCAGATGGCATATTGGATTTGGTGCTAGGTCTTTCCCTTTAGGTTTTACCCCAACAATGTTTTCATTAGTTTCGCTCACTCTCGAAATCAAGCATTTTACAGCAGGTTGGAGCAGCCTGTATCTCAGCACAGGAATAAGGTAGGGAAGAATTCTAAGGCTCATTTTGACTGCCTCCAGAAGTTAGATCAGATGGCAAATTGGATTTGGTGCTAGGTCTTTCCCTTTAGGTTTTACCCCAACAATGTTTTCATTAGTTTCGCTCACTCTCGAAATCAAGCATTTTACAGCAGGTTGGAGCAGCCTGTATCTCAGCACAGGAATAAGGTAGGGAAGAATTCTAAGGATCATTTTGACTGCCTCCAGAAGTTAGATCAGATGGCAAATTGGATTTGGTGCTAGGTCTTTCCCTTTAGGTTTTACCCCAACAATGTTTTCATTAGTTTCGCTCACTCTCGAAATCAAGCATTTTACAGCAGGTTGGAGCAGCCTGTATCTCAGCACAGGAATAAGGTAGGGAAGAATTCTAAGGATCATTTTGACTGCCTCCAGAAGTTAGATCAGATGGCAAATTGGATTTGGTGCTAGGTCTTTCCCTTTAGGTTTTACCCCAACAATGTTTTCATTAGTTTCGCTCACTCTCGAAATCAAGCATTTTACAGCAGGTTGGAGCAGCCTGTATCTCAGCACAGGAATAAGGTAGGGAAGAATTCTAAGGATCATTTTGACTGCCTCCAGAAGTTAGATCAGATGGCAAATTGGATTTGGTGCTAGGTCTTTCCCTTTAGGTTTTACCCCAACAATGTTTTCATTAGTTTCGCTCACTCTCGAAATCAAGCATTTTACAGCAGGTTGGAGCAGCCTGTATCTCAGCACAGGAATAAGGTAGGGAAGAATTCTAAGGCTCATTTTGACTGCCTCCAGAAGTTAGATCAGATGGCAAATTGGATTTGGTGCTAGGTCTTTCCCTTTAGGTTTTACCCCAACAATGTTTTCATTAGTTTCGCTCACTCTCGAAATCAAGCATTTTACAGCAGGTTGGAGCAGCCTGTATCTCAGCACAGGAATAAGGTAGGGAAGAATTCTAAGGATCATTTTGACTGCCTCCAGAAGTTAGATCAGATGGCAAATTGGATTTGGTGCTAGGTCTTTCCCTTTAGGTTTTACCCCAACAATGTTTTCATTAGTTTCGCTCACTCTCGAAATCAAGCATTTTACAGCAGGTTGGAGCAGCCTGTATCTCAGCACAGGAATAAGGTAGGGAAGAATTCTAAGGCTCATTTTGACTGCCTCCAGAAGTTAGATCAGATGGCAAATTGGATTTGGTGCTAGGTCTTTCCCTTTAGGTTTTACCCCAACAATGTTTTCATTAGTTTCGCTCACTCTCGAAATCAAGCATTTTACAGCAGGTTGGAGCAGCCTGTATCTCAGCACAGGAATAAGGTAGGGAAGAATTCTAAGGCTCATTTTGACTGCCTCCAGAAGTTAGATCAGATGGCAAATTGGATTTGGTGCTAGGTCTTTCCCTTTAGGTTTTACCCCAACAATGTTTTCATTAGTTTCGCTCACTCTCGAAATCAAGCATTTTACAGCAGGTTGGAGCAGCCTGTATCTCAGCACAGGAATAAGGTAGGGAAGAATTCTAAGGCTCATTTTGACTGCCTCCAGAAGTTAGATCAGATGGCAAATTGGATTTGGTGCTAGGTCTTTCCCTTTAGGTTTTACCCCAACAATGTTTTCATTAGTTTCGCTCACTCTCGAAATCAAGCATTTTACAGCAGGTTGGAGCAGCCTGTATCTCAGCACAGGAATAAGGTAGGGAAGAATTCTAAGGATCATTTTGACTGCCTCCAGAAGTTAGATCAGATGGCAAATTGGATTTGGTGCTAGGTCTTTCCCTTTAGGTTTTACCCCAACAATGTTTTCATTAGTTTCGCTCACTCTCGAAATCAAGCATTTTACAGCAGGTTGGAGCAGCCTGTATCTCAGCACAGGAATAAGGTAGGGAAGAATTCTAAGGCTCATTTTGACTGCCTCCAGAAGTGAGATCAGATGGCAAATTGGATTTGGTGCTAGGTCTTTCCCTTTAGGTTTTACCCCAACAATGTTTTCATTAGTTTCGCTCACTCTCGAAATCAAGCATTTTACAGCAGGTTGGAGCAGCCTGTATCTCAGCACAGGAATAAGGTAGGGAAGAATTCTAAGGATCATTTTGACTGCCTCCAGAAGTTAGATCAGATGGCAAATTGGATTTGGTGCTAGGTCTTTCCCTTTAGGTTTTACCCCAACAATGTTTTCATTAGTTTCGCTCACTCTCGAAATCAAGCATTTTACAGCAGGTTGGAGCAGCCTGTATCTCAGCACAGGAATAAGGTAGGGAAGAATTCAAATGCTCATTTTGACTGCCTCCAGAAGTTAGATCAGATGGCAAATTGGATTTGGTGCTAGGTCTTTCCCTTTAGGTTTTACCCCAACAATGTTTTCATTAGTTTCGCTCACTCTCGAAATCAAGCATTTTACAGCAGGTTGGAGCAGCCTGTATCTCAGCACAGGAATAAGGTAGGGAAGAATTCTAAGGCTCATTTTGACTGCCTCCAGAAGTTAGATCAGATGGCAAATTGGATTTGGTGCTAGGTCTTTCCCTTTAGGTTTTACCCCAACAATGTTTTCATTAGTTTCGCTCACTCTCGAAATCAAGCATTTTACAGCAGGTTGGAGCAGCCTGTATCTCAGCACAGGAATAAGGTAGGGAAGAATTCTAAGGCTCATTTTGACTGCCTCCAGAAGTTAGATCAGATGGCAAATTGGATTTGGTGCTAGGTCTTTCCCTTTAGGTTTTACCCCAACAATGTTTTCATTAGTTTCGCTCACTCTCGAAATCAAGCATTTTACAGCAGGTTGGAGCAGCCTGTATCTCAGCACAGGAATAAGGTAGGGAAGAATTCTAAGGCTCATTTTGACTGCCTCCAGAAGTTAGATCAGATGGCAAATTGGATTTGGTGCTAGGTCTTTCCCTTTAGGTTTTACCCCAACAATGTTTTCATTAGTTTCGCTCACTCTCGAAATCAAGCATTTTACAGCAGGTTGGAGCAGCCTGTATCTCAGCACAGGAATAAGGTAGGGAAGAATTCTAAGGCTCATTTTGACTGCCTCCAGAAGTTAGATCAGATGGCAAATTGGATTTGGTGCTAGGTCTTTCCCTTTAGGTTTTACCCCAACAATGTTTTCATTAGTTTCGCTCACTCTCGAAATCAAGCATTTTACAGCAGGTTGGAGCAGCCTGTATCTCAGCACAGGAATAAGGTAGGGAAGAATTCTAAGGCTCATTTTGACTGCCTCCAGAAGTTAGATCAGATGGCAAATTGGATTTGGTGCTAGGTCTTTCCCTTTAGGTTTTACCCCAACAATGTTTTCATTAGTTTCGCTCACTCTCGAAATCAAGCATTTTACAGCAGGTTGGAGCAGCCTGTATCTCAGCACAGGAATAAGGTAGGGAAGAATTCTAAGGCTCATTTTGACTGCCTCCAGAAGTTAGATCAGATGGCAAATTGGATTTGGTGCTAGGTCTTTCCCTTTAGGTTTTACCCCAACAATGTTTTCATTAGTTTCGCTCACTCTCGAAATCAAGCATTTTACAGCAGGTTGGAGCAGCCTGTATCTCAGCACAGGAATAAGGTAGGGAAGAATTCTAAGGCTCATTTTGACTGCCTCCAGAAGTTAGATCAGATGGCAAATTGGATTTGGTGCTAGGTCTTTCCCTTTAGGTTTTACCCCAACAATGTTTTCATTAGTTTCGCTCCCTCTCGAAATCAAGCATTTTACAGCAGGTTGGAGCAGCCTGTATCTCAGCACAGGAATAAGGTAGGGAAGAATTCTAAGGCTCATTTTGACTGCCTCCAGAAGTTAGATCAGATGGCATATTGGATTTGGTGCTAGGTCTTTCCCTTTAGGTTTTACCCCAACAATGTTTTCATTAGTTTCGCTCACTCTCGAAATCAAGCATTTTACAGCAGGTTGGAGCAGCCTGTATCTCAGCACAGGAATAAGGTAGGGAAGAATTCTAAGGCTCATTTTGACTGCCTCCAGAAGTTAGATCAGATGGCAAATTGGATTTGGTGCTAGGTCTTTCCCTTTAGGTTTTACCCCAACAATGTTTTCATTAGTTTCGCTCACTCTCGAAATCAAGCATTTTACAGCAGGTTGGAGCAGCCTGTATCTCAGCACAGGAATAAGGTAGGGAAGAATTCTAAGGATCATTTTGACTGCCTCCAGAAGTTAGATCAGATGGCAAATTGGATTTGGTGCTAGGTCTTTCCCTTTAGGTTTTACCCCAACAATGTTTTCATTAGTTTCGCTCACTCTCGAAATCAAGCATTTTACAGCAGGTTGGAGCAGCCTGTATCTCAGCACAGGAATAAGGTAGGGAAGAATTCAAATGCTCATTTTGACTGCCTCCAGAAGTTAGATCAGATGGCAAATTGGATTTGGTGCTAGGTCTTTCCCTTTAGGTTTTACCCCAACAATGTTTTCATTAGTTTCGCTCACTCTCGAAATCAAGCATTTTACAGCAGGTTGGAGCAGCCTGTATCTCAGCACAGGAATAAGGTAGGGAAGAATTCTAAGGCTCATTTTGACTGCCTCCAGAAGTTAGATCAGATGGCAAATTGGATTTGGTGCTAGGTCTTTCCCTTTAGGTTTTACCCCAACAATGTTTTCATTAGTTTCGCTCACTCTCGAAATCAAGCATTTTACAGCAGGTTGGAGCAGCCTGTATCTCAGCACAGGAATAAGGTAGGGAAGAATTCTAAGGCTCATTTTGACTGCCTCCAGAAGTTAGATCAGATGGCAAATTGGATTTGGTGCTAGGTCTTTCCCTTTAGGTTTTACCCCAACAATGTTTTCATTAGTTTCGCTCACTCTCGAAATCAAGCATTTTACAGCAGGTTGGAGCAGCCTGTATCTCAGCACAGGAATAAGGTAGGGAAGAATTCTAAGGATCATTTTGACTGCCTCCAGAAGTTAGATCAGATGGCAAATTGGATTTGGTGCTAGGTCTTTCCCTTTAGGTTTTACCCCAACAATGTTTTCATTAGTTTCGCTCCCTCTCGAAATCAAGCATTTTACAGCAGGTTGGAGCAGCCTGTATCTCAGCACAGGAATAAGGTAGGGAAGAATTCTAAGGCTCATTTTGACTGCCTCCAGAAGTTAGATCAGATGGCATATTGGATTTGGTGCTAGGTCTTTCCCTTTAGGTTTTACCCCAACAATGTTTTCATTCGTTTCGCTCACTCTCGAAATCAAGCATTTTACAGCAGGTTGGAGCAGCCTGTATCTCAGCACAGGAATAAGGTAGGGGAGAATTCTAAGGCTCATTTTGACTGCCTCCAGAAGTTAGATCAGATGGCAAATTGGATTTGGTGCTAGGTCTTTCCCTTTAGGTTTTACCCCAACAATGTTTTCATTAGTTTCGCTCACTCTCGAAATCAAGCATTTTACAGCAGGTTGGAGCAGCCTGTATCTCAGCACAGGAATAAGGTAGGGAAGAATTCTAAGGATCATTTTGACTGCCTCCAGAAGTTAGATCAGATGGCAAATTGGATTTGGTGCTAGGTCTTTCCCTTTAGGTTTTACCCCAACAATGTTTTCATTAGTTTCGCTCACTCTCGAAATCAAGCATTTTACAGCAGGTTGGAGCAGCCTGTATCTCAGCACAGGAATAAGGTAGGGAAGAATTCAAATGCTCATTTTGACTGCCTCCAGAAGTTAGATCAGATGGCAAATTGGATTTGGTGCTAGGTCTTTCCCTTTAGGTTTTACCCCAACAATGTTTTCATTAGTTTCGCTCACTCTCGAAATCAAGCATTTTACAGCAGGTTGGAGCAGCCTGTATCTCAGCACAGGAATAAGGTAGGGAAGAATTCTAAGGCTCATTTTGACTGCCTCCAGAAGTTAGATCAGATGGCAAATTGGATTTGGTGCTAGGTCTTTCCCTTTAGGTTTTACCCCAACAATGTTTTCATTAGTTTCGCTCACTCTCGAAATCAAGCATTTTACAGCAGGTTGGAGCAGCCTGTATCTCAGCACAGGAATAAGGTAGGGAAGAATTCTAAGGCTCATTTTGACTGCCTCCAGAAGTTAGATCAGATGGCAAATTGGATTTGGTGCTAGGTCTTTCCCTTTAGGTTTTACCCCAACAATGTTTTCATTAGTTTCGCTCACTCTCGAAATCAAGCATTTTACAGCAGGTTGGAGCAGCCTGTATCTCAGCACAGGAATAAGGTAGGGAAGAATTCTAAGGATCATTTTGACTGCCTCCAGAAGTTAGATCAGATGGCAAATTGGATTTGGTGCTAGGTCTTTCCCTTTAGGTTTTACCCCAACAATGTTTTCATTAGTTTCGCTCACTCTCGAAATCAAGCATTTTACAGCAGGTTGGAGCAGCCTGTATCTCAGCACAGGAATAAGGTAGGGAAGAATTCAAATGCTCATTTTGACTGCCTCCAGAAGTTAGATCAGATGGCAAATTGGATTTGGTGCTAGGTCTTTCCCTTTAGGTTTTACCCCAACAATGTTTTCATTAGTTTCGCTCACTCTCGAAATCAAGCATTTTACAGCAGGTTGGAGCAGCCTGTATCTCAGCACAGGAATAAGGTAGGGAAGAATTCTAAGGCTCATTTTGACTGCCTCCAGAAGTTAGATCAGATGGCAAATTGGATTTGGTGCTAGGTCTTTCCCTTTAGGTTTTACCCCAACAATGTTTTCATTAGTTTCGCTCACTCTCGAAATCAAGCATTTTACAGCAGGTTGGAGCAGCCTGTATCTCAGCACAGGAATAAGGTAGGGAAGAATTCTAAGGCTCATTTTGACTGCCTCCAGAAGTTAGATCAGATGGCAAATTGGATTTGGTGCTAGGTCTTTCCCTTTAGGTTTTACCCCAACAATGTTTTCATTAGTTTCGCTCACTCTCGAAATCAAGCATTTTACAGCAGGTTGGAGCAGCCTGTATCTCAGCACAGGAATAAGGTAGGGAAGAATTCTAAGGATCATTTTGACTGCCTCCAGAAGTTAGATCAGATGGCAAATTGGATTTGGTGCTAGGTCTTTCCCTTTAGGTTTTACCCCAACAATGTTTTCATTAGTTTCGCTCCCTCTCGAAATCAAGCATTTTACAGCAGGTTGGAGCAGCCTGTATCTCAGCACAGGAATAAGGTAGGGAAGAATTCTAAGGCTCATTTTGACTGCCTCCAGAAGTTAGATCAGATGGCATATTGGATTTGGTGCTAGGTCTTTCCCTTTAGGTTTTACCCCAACAATGTTTTCATTCGTTTCGCTCACTCTCGAAATCAAGCATTTTACAGCAGGTTGGAGCAGCCTGTATCTCAGCACAGGAATAAGGTAGGGGAGAATTCTAAGGCTCATTTTGACTGCCTCCAGAAGTTAGATCAGATGGCAAATTGGATTTGGTGCTAGGTCTTTCCCTTTAGGTTTTACCCCAACAATGTTTTCATTAGTTTCGCTCACTCTCGAAATCAAGCATTTTACAGCAGGTTGGAGCAGCCTGTATCTCAGCACAGGAATAAGGTAGGGAAGAATTCTAAGGATCATTTTGACTGCCTCCAGAAGTTAGATCAGATGGCAAATTGGATTTGGTGCTAGGTCTTTCCCTTTAGGTTTTACCCCAACAATGTTTTCATTAGTTTCGCTCACTCTCGAAATCAAGCATTTTACAGCAGGTTGGAGCAGCCTGTATCTCAGCACAGGAATAAGGTAGGGAAGAATTCAAATGCTCATTTTGACTGCCTCCAGAAGTTAGATCAGATGGCAAATTGGATTTGGTGCTAGGTCTTTCCCTTTAGGTTTTACCCCAACAATGTTTTCATTAGTTTCGCTCACTCTCGAAATCAAGCATTTTACAGCAGGTTGGAGCAGCCTGTATCTCAGCACAGGAATAAGGTAGGGAAGAATTCTAAGGATCATTTTGACTGCCTCCAGAAGTTAGATCAGATGGCAAATTGGATTTGGTGCTAGGTCTTTCCCTTTAGGTTTTACCCCAACAATGTTTTCATTAGTTTCGCTCACTCTCGAAATCAAGCATTTTACAGCAGGTTGGAGCAGCCTGTATCTCAGCACAGGAATAAGGTAGGGAAGAATTCTAAGGCTCATTTTGACTGCCTCCAGAAGTTAGATCAGATGGCAAATTGGATTTGGTGCTAGGTCTTTCCCTTTAGGTTTTACCCCAACAATGTTTTCATTAGTTTCGCTCACTCTCGAAATCAAGCATTTTACAGCAGGTTGGAGCAGCCTGTATCTCAGCACAGGAATAAGGTAGGGAAGAATTCTAAGGATCATTTTGACTGCCTCCAGAAGTTAGATCAGATGGCAAATTGGATTTGGTGCTAGGTCTTTCCCTTTAGGTTTTACCCCAACAATGTTTTCATTAGTTTCGCTCACTCTCGAAATCAAGCATTTTACAGCAGGTTGGAGCAGCCTGTATCTCAGCACAGGAATAAGGTAGGGAAGAATTCTAAGGCTCATTTTGACTGCCTCCAGAAGTTAGATCAGATGGCAAATTGGATTTGGTGCTAGGTCTTTCCCTTTAGGTTTTACCCCAACAATGTTTTCATTAGTTTCGCTCACTCTCGAAATCAAGCATTTTACAGCAGGTTGGAGCAGCCTGTATCTCAGCACAGGAATAAGGTAGGGAAGAATTCTAAGGCTCATTTTGACTGCCTCCAGAAGTTAGATCAGATGGCAAATTGGATTTGGTGCTAGGTCTTTCCCTTTAGGTTTTACCCCAACAATGTTTTCATTAGTTTCGCTCACTCTCGAAATCAAGCATTTTACAGCAGGTTGGAGCAGCCTGTATCTCAGCACAGGAATAAGGTAGGGAAGAATTCTAAGGCTCATTTTGACTGCCTCCAGAAGTTAGATCAGATGGCAAATTGGATTTGGTGCTAGGTCTTTCCCTTTAGGTTTTACCCCAACAATGTTTTCATTAGTTTCGCTCACTCTCGAAATCAAGCATTTTACAGCAGGTTGGAGCAGCCTGTATCTCAGCACAGGAATAAGGTAGGGAAGAATTCTAAGGATCATTTTGACTGCCTCCAGAAGTTAGATCAGATGGCAAATTGGATTTGGTGCTAGGTCTTTCCCTTTAGGTTTTACCCCAACAATGTTTTCATTAGTTTCGCTCACTCTCGAAATCAAGCATTTTACAGCAGGTTGGAGCAGCCTGTATCTCAGCACAGGAATAAGGTAGGGAAGAATTCTAAGGCTCATTTTGACTGCCTCCAGAAGTTAGATCAGATGGCAAATTGGATTTGGTGCTAGGTCTTTCCCTTTAGGTTTTACCCCAACAATGTTTTCATTAGTTTCGCTCACTCTCGAAATCAAGCATTTTACAGCAGGTTGGAGCAGCCTGTATCTCAGCACAGGAATAAGGTAGGGAAGAATTCTAAGGCTCATTTTGACTGCCTCCAGAAGTTAGATCAGATGGCAAATTGGATTTGGTGCTAGGTCTTTCCCTTTAGGTTTTACCCCAACAATGTTTTCATTAGTTTCGCTCCCTCTCGAAATCAAGCATTTTACAGCAGGTTGGAGCAGCCTGTATCTCAGCACAGGAATAAGGTAGGGAAGAATTCTAAGGATCATTTTGACTGCCTCCAGAAGTTAGATCAGATGGCAAATTGGATTTGGTGCTAGGTCTTTCCCTTTAGGTTTTACCCCAACAATGTTTTCATTAGTTTCGCTCACTCTCGAAATCAAGCATTTTACAGCAGGTTGGAGCAGCCTGTATCTCAGCACAGGAATAAGGTAGGGAAGAATTCTAAGGATCATTTTGACTGCCTCCAGAAGTTAGATCAGATGGCAAATTGGATTTGGTGCTAGGTCTTTCCCTTTAGGTTTTACCCCAACAATGTTTTCATTAGTTTCGCTCACTCTCGAAATCAAGCATTTTACAGCAGGTTGGAGCAGCCTGTATCTCAGCACAGGAATAAGGTAGGGAAGAATTCTAAGGCTCATTTTGACTGCCTCCAGAAGTTAGATCAGATGGCAAATTGGATTTGGTGCTAGGTCTTTCCCTTTAGGTTTTACCCCAACAATGTTTTCATTAGTTTCGCTCACTCTCGAAATCAAGCATTTTACAGCAGGTTGGAGCAGCCTGTATCTCAGCACAGGAATAAGGTAGGGAAGAATTCTAAGGCTCATTTTGACTGCCTCCAGAAGTTAGATCAGATGGCAAATTGGATTTGGTGCTAGGTCTTTCCCTTTAGGTTTTACCCCAACAATGTTTTCATTAGTTTCGCTCACTCTCGAAATCAAGCATTTTACAGCAGGTTGGAGCAGCCTGTATCTCAGCACAGGAATAAGGTAGGGAAGAATTCTAAGGCTCATTTTGACTGCCTCCAGAAGTTAGATCAGATGGCAAATTGGATTTGGTGCTAGGTCTTTCCCTTTAGGTTTTACCCCAACAATGTTTTCATTAGTTTCGCTCACTCTCGAAATCAAGCATTTTACAGCAGGTTGGAGCAGCCTGTATCTCAGCACAGGAATAAGGTAGGGAAGAATTCTAAGGCTCATTTTGACTGCCTCCAGAAGTTAGATCAGATGGCAAATTGGATTTGGTGCTAGGTCTTTCCCTTTAGGTTTTACCCCAACAATGTTTTCATTAGTTTCGCTCACTCTCGAAATCAAGCATTTTACAGCAGGTTGGAGCAGCCTGTATCTCAGCACAGGAATAAGGTAGGGAAGAATTCTAAGGCTCATTTTGACTGCCTCCAGAAGTTAGATCAGATGGCAAATTGGATTTGGTGCTAGGTCTTTCCCTTTAGGTTTTACCCCAACAATGTTTTCATTAGTTTCGCTCACTCTCGAAATCAAGCATTTTACAGCAGGTTGGAGCAGCCTGTATCTCAGCACAGGAATAAGGTAGGGAAGAATTCTAAGGCTCATTTTGACTGCCTCCAGAAGTTAGATCAGATGGCAAATTGGATTTGGTGCTAGGTCTTTCCCTTTAGGTTTTACCCCAACAATGTTTTCATTAGTTTCGCTCACTCTCGAAATCAAGCATTTTACAGCAGGTTGGAGCAGCCTGTATCTCAGCACAGGAATAAGGTAGGGAAGAATTCTAAGGATCATTTTGACTGCCTCCAGAAGTTAGATCAGATGGCAAATTGGATTTGGTGCTAGGTCTTTCCCTTTAGGTTTTACCCCAACAATGTTTTCATTAGTTTCGCTCACTCTCGAAATCAAGCATTTTACAGCAGGTTGGAGCAGCCTGTATCTCAGCACAGGAATAAGGTAGGGAAGAATTCTAAGGATCATTTTGACTGCCTCCAGAAGTTAGATCAGATGGCAAATTGGATTTGGTGCTAGGTCTTTCCCTTTAGGTTTTACCCCAACAATGTTTTCATTAGTTTCGCTCACTCTCGAAATCAAGCATTTTACAGCAGGTTGGAGCAGCCTGTATCTCAGCACAGGAATAAGGTAGGGAAGAATTCTAAGGCTCATTTTGACTGCCTCCAGAAGTTAGATCAGATGGCAAATTGGATTTGGTGCTAGGTCTTTCCCTTTAGGTTTTACCCCAACAATGTTTTCATTAGTTTCGCTCACTCTCGAAATCAAGCATTTTACAGCAGGTTGGAGCAGCCTGTATCTCAGCACAGGAATAAGGTAGGGAAGAATTCTAAGGCTCATTTTGACTGCCTCCAGAAGTTAGATCAGATGGCAAATTGGATTTGGTGCTAGGTCTTTCCCTTTAGGTTTTACCCCAACAATGTTTTCATTAGTTTCGCTCACTCTCGAAATCAAGCATTTTACAGCAGGTTGGAGCAGCCTGTATCTCAGCACAGGAATAAGGTAGGGAAGAATTCTAAGGATCATTTTGACTGCCTCCAGAAGTTAGATCAGATGGCAAATTGGATTTGGTGCTAGGTCTTTCCCTTTAGGTTTTACCCCAACAATGTTTTCATTAGTTTCGCTCACTCTCGAAATCAAGCATTTTACAGCAGGTTGGAGCAGCCTGTATCTCAGCACAGGAATAAGGTAGGGAAGAATTCTAAGGCTCATTTTGACTGCCTCCAGAAGTTAGATCAGATGGCAAATTGGATTTGGTGCTAGGTCTTTCCCTTTAGGTTTTACCCCAACAATGTTTTCATTAGTTTCGCTCACTCTCGAAATCAAGCATTTTACAGCAGGTTGGAGCAGCCTGTATCTCAGCACAGGAATAAGGTAGGGAAGAATTCTAAGGCTCATTTTGACTGCCTCCAGAAGTTAGATCAGATGGCAAATTGGATTTGGTGCTAGGTCTTTCCCTTTAGGTTTTACCCCAACAATGTTTTCATTAGTTTCGCTCACTCTCGAAATCAAGCATTTTACAGCAGGTTGGAGCAGCCTGTATCTCAGCACAGGAATAAGGTAGGGAAGAATTCTAAGGATCATTTTGACTGCCTCCAGAAGTTAGATCAGATGGCAAATTGGATTTGGTGCTAGGTCTTTCCCTTTAGGTTTTACCCCAACAATGTTTTCATTAGTTTCGCTCACTCTCGAAATCAAGCATTTTACAGCAGGTTGGAGCAGCCTGTATCTCAGCACAGGAATAAGGTAGGGAAGAATTCTAAGGCTCATTTTGACTGCCTCCAGAAGTTAGATCAGATGGCAAATTGGATTTGGTGCTAGGTCTTTCCCTTTAGGTTTTACCCCAACAATGTTTTCATTAGTTTCGCTCACTCTCGAAATCAAGCATTTTACAGCAGGTTGGAGCAGCCTGTATCTCAGCACAGGAATAAGGTAGGGAAGAATTCTAAGGATCATTTTGACTGCCTCCAGAAGTTAGATCAGATGGCAAATTGGATTTGGTGCTAGGTCTTTCCCTTTAGGTTTTACCCCAACAATGTTTTCATTAGTTTCGCTCACTCTCGAAATCAAGCATTTTACAGCAGGTTGGAGCAGCCTGTATCTCAGCACAGGAATAAGGTAGGGAAGAATTCTAAGGCTCATTTTGACTGCCTCCAGAAGTTAGATCAGATGGCAAATTGGATTTGGTGCTAGGTCTTTCCCTTTAGGTTTTACCCCAACAATGTTTTCATTAGTTTCGCTCACTCTCGAAATCAAGCATTTTACAGCAGGTTGGAGCAGCCTGTATCTCAGCACAGGAATAAGGTATGGGAAGAATTCTAAGGATCATTTTGACTGCCTCCAGAAGTTAGATCAGATGGCAAATTGGATTTGGTGCTAGGTCTTTCCCTTTAGGTTTTACCCCAACAATGTTTTCATTAGTTTCGCTCACTCTCGAAATCAAGCATTTTACAGCAGGTTGGAGCAGCCTGTATCTCAGCACAGGAATAAGGTAGGGAAGAATTCTAAGGATCATTTTGACTGCCTCCAGAAGTTAGATCAGATGGCAAATTGGATTTGGTGCTAGGTCTTTCCCTTTAGGTTTTACCCCAACAATGTTTTCATTAGTTTCGCTCACTCTCGAAATCAAGCATTTTACAGCAGGTTGGAGCAGCCTGTATCTCAGCACAGGAATAAGGTAGGGAAGAATTCAAATGCTCATTTTGACTGCCTCCAGAAGTTAGATCAGATGGCAAATTGGATTTGGTGCTAGGTCTTTCCCTTTAGGTTTTACCCCAACAATGTTTTCATTAGTTTCGCTCACTCTCGAAATCAAGCATTTTACAGCAGGTTGGAGCAGCCTGTATCTCAGCACAGGAATAAGGTAGGAAGAATTCTAAGGCTCATTTTGACTGCCTCCAGAAGTTAGATCAGATGGCAAATTGGATTTGGTGCTAGGTCTTTCCCTTTAGGTTTTACCCCAACAATGTTTTCATTAGTTTCGCTCACTCTCGAAATCAAGCATTTTACAGCAGGTTGGAGCAGCCTGTATCTCAGCACAGGAATAAGGTAGGGAAGAATTTCTAAGGATCATTTTGACTGCCTCCAGAAGTTAGATCAGATGGCAAATTGGATTTGGTGCTAGGTCTTTCCCTTTAGGTTTTACCCCAACAATGTTTTTCATTAGTTTCGCTCACTCTCGAAATCAAGCATTTTACAGCAGGTTGGAGCAGCCCTGTATCTCAGCACAGGAATAAGGTAGGGAAGAATTCTAAGGCTCATTTTGACTGCCTCCAGAAGTTAGATCAGATGGCAAATTGGATTTGGTGCTAGGTCTTTCCCTTAGGTTTTACCCCAACAATGTTTTCATTAGTTTCGCTCACTCTCGAAATCAAGCATTTTACAGCAGGTTGGAGCAGCCTGTATCTCAGCACAGGAATAAGGTAGGGAAGAATTCTAAGGATCATTTTTGACTGCCTCCAGAAGTTAGATCAGATGGGCAAATTGGATTTGGTGCTAGGTCTTTCCCTTTAGGTTTTACCCCAACAATGTTTTCATTAGTTTCGCTCACTCTCGAAATCAAGCATTTTACAGCAGGTTGGAGCAGCCTGTATCTCAGCACAGGAATAAGGTAGGGAAGAATTCTAAGGATCATTTTGACTGCCTCCAGAAGTTAGATCAGATGGCAAATTGGATTTGGGTGCTAGGTCTTTCCCTTTAGGTTTTACCCCAACAATGTTTTCATTAGTTTCGCTCACTCTCGAAATCAAGCATTTTACAGCAGGTTGGAGCAGCCTGTATCTCAGCACAGGAATAAGGTAGGGAAGAATTCTAAGGCTCATTTTTGACTGCCTCCAGAAGTTAGATCAGATGGCAAATTGGATTTGGTGCTAGGTCTTTCCCTTTAGGTTTTACCCCAACAATGTTTTCATTAGTTTCGCTCACTCTCGAAATCAAGCATTTTACAGCAGGTTGGAGCAGCCTGTATCTCAGCACAGGAATAAGGTAGGGAAGAATTCTAAGGCTCATTTTGACTGCCTCCAGAAGTTAGATCAGATGGCAAATTGGATTTGGTGCTAGGTCTTTCCCTTTAGGTTTTACCCCAACAATGTTTTCATTAGGTTTCGCTCACTCTCGAAATCAAGCATTTTACAGCAGGTTGGAGCAGCCTGTATCTCAGCACAGGAATAAGGTAGGGAAGAATTCTAAGGATCATTTTGACTGCCTCCAGAAGTTAGATCAGATGGCAAATTGGATTGGTGCTAGGTCTTTCCCTTTAGGTTTTACCCCAACAATGTTTTCATTAGTTTCGCTCACTCTCGAAATCAAGCATTTTACAGCAGGTTGGAGCAGCCTGTATCTCAGCACAGGAATAAGGTAGGGAAGAATTCTAAGGCTCATTTTGACTGCCATCCAGAAGTTAGATCAGATGGCAAATTGGATTTTGGTGCTAGGTCTTTCCCTTTAGGTTTTTACCCCAACAATGTTTTCATTAGTTTCGCTCACTCTCGAAATCAAGCATTTTACAGCAGGTTGGAGCAGCCTGTATCTCAGCACAGGAATAAGGTAGGGAAGAATTCTAAGGCTCATTTTGACTGCCTCCAGAAGTTAGATCAGATGGCAAATTGGATTTGGTGCTAGGTCTTTCCCTTTAGGTTTTACCCCAACAATGTTTTCATTAGTTTCGCTCACTCTCGAAATCAAGCATTTTACAGCAGGTTGGAGCAGCCTGTATCTCAGCACAGGAATAAGGTAGGGAAGAATTCTAAGGATCATTTTGACTGCCTCCAGAAGTTAGATCAGATGGCAAATTGGATTTGGTGCTAGGTCTTTCCCTTTAGGTTTTACCCCAACAATGTTTTCATTAGTTTCGCTCACTCTCGAAATCAAGCATTTTACAGCAGGTTGGAGCAGCCTGTATCTCAGCACAGGAATAAGGTAGGGAAGAATTCTAAGGCTCATTTTGACTGCCTCCAGAAGTTAGATCAGATGGCAAATTGGATTTGGTGCTAGGTCTTTCCCTTTAGGTTTTACCCCAACAATGTTTTCATTAGTTTCGCTCACTCTCGAAATCAAGCATTTTACAGCAGGTTGGAGCAGCCTGTATCTCAGCACAGGAATAAGGTAGGGAAGAATTCTAAGGATCATTTTGACTGCCTCTAGAAGTTAGATCAGATGGCAAATTGGATTTGGTGCTAGGTCTTTCCCTTTAGGTTTTACCCCAACAATGTTTTCATTAGTTTCGCTCACTCTCGAAATCAAGCATTTTACAGCAGGTTGGAGCAGCCTGTATCTCAGCACAGGAATAAGGTAGGGAAGAATTCTAAGGATCATTTTGACTGCCTCCAGAAGTTAGATCAGATGGCAAATTGGATTTGGTGCTAGGTCTTTCCCTTTAGGTTTTACCCCAACAATGTTTTCATTAGTTTCGCTCACTCTCGAAATCAAGCATTTTACAGCAGGTTGGAGCAGGCCTGTATCTCAGCACAGGAATAAGGTAGGGAAGAATTCTAAGGATCATTTTGACTGCCTCCAGAAGTTAGATCAGATGGCAAATTGGATTTGGTGCAAGGATCTTTCCCTTTAGGTTTTACCCCAACAATGTTTTCATTAGTTTCGCTCACTCTCGAAATCAAGCATTTTACAGCAGGTTGGAGCAGCCTGTATCTCAGCACAGGAATAAGGTAGGGAAGAATTCTAAGGATCATTTTGACTGCCTCCAGAAGTTAGATCAGATGGCAAATTGGATTTGGGTGCTAGGTCCTTTCCCTTTAGGTTTTACCCAACAATGTTTTCATTAGTTTCGCTCACTCTCGAAATCAAGCATTTTACAGCAGGTTGGAGCAGCCTGTATCTCAGCACAGGAATAAGGTAGGGAAGAATTCTAAGGATCATTTTGACTGCCTCCAGAAGTTAGATCAGATGGCAAATTGGATTTGGTGCTAGGTCTTTCCCTTTAGGTTTTTACCCCAACAATGTTTTCATTAGTTTCGCTCACTCTCGAAATCAAGCATTTTACAGCAGGTTTGGAGCAGCCTGTATCTCAGCACAGGAATAAGGTAGGGAAGAATTCTAAGGGCTCATTTTGACTGCCTCCAGAAGTTAGATCAGATGGCAAATTGGATTTGGTGGCTAGGTCTTTCCCTTTAGGTTTTACCCCAACAATGTTTTCATTAGTTTCGCTCACTCTCGAAATCAAGCATTTTACAGCAGGTTGGAGCAGCCTGTATCTCAGCACAGGAATAAGGTAGGGAAGAATTCTAAGGCTCATTTTGACTGCCTCCAGAAGTTAGATCAGATGGCAAATTGGATTTGGTGCTAGGTCTTTCCCTTTAGGTTTTACCCCAACAATGTTTTCATTAGTTTCGCTCACTCTCGAAATCAAGCATTTTACAGCAGGTTGGAGCAGCCTGTATCTCAGCACAGGAATAAGGTAGGGAAGAAATTCTAAGGCTCATTTTGACTGCCTCCAGAAGTTAGATCAGATGGCAAATTGGATTTGGTGCTAGTCTTTCCCTTTAGGTTTTACCCCAACACAATGTTTTCATTAGTTTCGCTCACTCTCGAAATCAAGCATTTTACAGCAGGTTGGAGCAGCCTGTATCTCAGCACAGGAATAAGGTAGGGAAGAATTCTAAGGCTCATTTTGACTGCCTCCAGAAGTTAGATCAGATGGCAAATTGGATTTGGTGCTAGGTCTTTCCCTTTAGGTTTTACCCCAACAATGTTTTCATTAGTTTCGCTCAACTCTCGAAATCAAGCATTTTACAGCAGGTTGGAGCAGCCTGTATCTCAGCACAGGAATAAGGTAGGGAAGAATTCTAAGGCTCATTTTGACTGCCTCCAGAAGTTAGATCAGATGGCAAATTGGATTTGGTGCTAGGTCTTTCCCTTTAGGTTTTACCCCAACAATGTTTTCATTAGTTTTCGCTCACTCTCGAAATCAAGCATTTTACAGCAGGTTGGAGCAGCCTGTATCTCAGCACAGGAATAAGGTAGGGAAGAATTCTAAGGCTCATTTTGACTGCCTCCAGAAGTTAGATCAGATGGCAAATTGGATTTGGTGCTAGGTCTTTCCCTTTAGGTTTTACCCCAACAATGTTTTCATTAGTTTCGCTCACTCTCGAAATCAAGCATTTTACAGCAGGTTGGAGCAGCCTGTATCTCAGCACAGGAATAAGGTAGGGAAGAATTCTAAGGCTCATTTTGACTGCCTCCAGAAGTTAGATCAGATGGCAAATTGGATTTGGTGCTAGGTCTTTCCCTTTAGGTTTTTACCCCAACAATGTTTTCATTAGTTTCGCTCACTCTCGAAATCAAGCATTTTACAGCAGGTTGGAGCAGCCTGTATCTCAGCACAGGAATAAGGTAGGGAAGAATTCTAAGGCTCATTTTGACTGCCTCCAGAAGTTAGATCAGATGGCAAATTGGATTTGGTGCTAGGTCTTTCCCTTTAGGTTTTACCCCAACAATGTTTTCATTAGTTTCGCTCACTCTCGAAATCAAGCATTTTACAGCAGGTTGGAGCAGCCTGTATCTCAGCACAGGAATAAGGTAGGGAAGAATTCTAAGATCATTTTGACTGCCTCCAGAAGTTAGATCAGATGGCAAATTGGATTTGGTGCTAGGTCTTTCCCTTTAGGTTTTACCCCAACAATGTTTTCATTAGTTTTCGCTCACTCTCGAAATCAAGCATTTTACAGCAGGTTGGAGCAGCCTGTATCTCAGCACAGGAATAAGGTAGGGAAGAATTCTAAGGCTCATTTTGACTGCCTCCAGAAGTTAGATCAGATGGCAAATTGGATTTGGTGCTAGGTCTTTCCCTTTAGGTTTTACCCCAACAATGTTTTCATTAGTTTCGCTCACTCTCGAAATCAAGCATTTTACAGCAGGTTGGAGCAGCCTGTATCTCAGCACAGGAATAAGGTAGGGAAGAATTCTAAGGATCATTTTGACTGCCTCCAGAAGTTAGATCAGATGGCAAATTGGATTTGGTGCTAGGTCTTTCCCTTTAGGTTTTACCCCAACAATGTTTTCATTAGTTTCGCTCACTCTCGAAATCAAGCATTTTTACAGCAGGTTGGAGCAGCCTGTATCTCAGCACAGGAATAAGGTAGGGAAGAATTCTAAGGCTCATTTTGACTGCCTCCAGAAGTTAGATCAGATGGCAAATTGGATTTGGTGCTAGGTCTTTCCCTTTAGGTTTTACCCCAACAATGTTTTCATTAGTTTCGCTCACTCTCGAAATCAAGCATTTTACAGCAGGTTGGAGCAGCCTGTATCTCAGCACAGGAATAAGGTAGGGAAGAATTCTAAGGCTCATTTTGACTGCCTCCAGAAGTTAGATCAGATGGCAAATTGGATTTGGTGCTAGGTCTTTCCCTTTAGGTTTTTACCCCAACAATGTTTTCATTAGTTTCGCTCACTCTCGAAATCAGCATTTTACAGCAGGTTGGAGCAGCCTGTATCTCAGCACAGGAATAAGGTAGGGAAGAATTCTAAGGCTCATTTTGACTGCCTCCAGAAGTTAGATCAGATGGCAAAATTGGATTTGGTGCTAGGTCTTTCCCTTTAGGTTTTACCCCAACAATGTTTTCATTAGTTTCGCTCACTCTCGAAATCAAGCATTTTACAGCAGGTTGGAGCAGCCTGTATCTCAGCACAGGAATAAGGTAGGGAAGAATTCTAAGGCTCATTTTGACTGCCTCCAGAAGTTAGATCAGATGGCAAATTGGATTTGGTGCTAGGTCTTTCCCTTTAGGTTTTACCCCAACAATGTTTTCATTAGTTTCGCTCACTCTCGAAATCAAGCATTTTACAGCAGGTTGGAGCAGCCTGTATCTCAGCACAGGAATAAGGTAGGGAAGAATTCTAAGGATCATTTTGACTGCCTCCAGAAGTTAGATCAGATGGCAAATTGGATTTGGTGCTAGGTCTTTCCCTTTAGGTTTTACCCCAACAATGTTTTCATTAGTTTCGCTCACTCTCGAAATCAAGCATTTTACAGCAGGTTGGAGCAGCCTGTATCTCAGCACAGGAATAAGGTAGGGAAGAATTCTAAGGATCATTTTGACTGCCTCCAGAAGTTAGATCAGATGGCAAATTGGATTTGGTGCTAGGTCTTTCCCTTTAGGTTTTACCCCAACAATGTTTTCATTAGTTTCGCTCACTCTCGAAATCAAGCATTTTACAGCAGGTTGGAGCAGCCTGTATCTCAGCACAGGAATAAGGTAGGGAAGAATTCTAAGGATCATTTTGACTGCCTCCAGAAGTTAGATCAGATGGCAAATTGGATTTGGTGCTAGGTCTTTCCCTTTAGGTTTTACCCCAACAATGTTTTCATTAGTTTCGCTCACTCTCGAAATCAAGCATTTTACAGCAGGTTGGAGCAGCCTGTATCTCAGCACAGGAATAAGGTAGGGAAGAATTCTAAGGCTCATTTTGACTGCCTCCAGAAGTTAGATCAGATGGCAAATTGGATTTGGTGCTTGGTCTTTCCCTTTAGGTTTTACCCCAACAATGTTTTCATTAGTTTTCGCTCACTCTCGAAATCAAGCATTTTACAGCAGGTTGGAGCAGCCTGTATCTCAGCACAGGAATAAGGTAGGGAAGAATTCTAAGGCTCATTTTGACTGCCTCCAGAAGTTAGATCAGATGGCAAATTGGATTTGGTGCTAGGTCTTTCCCTTTAGGTTTTACCCCAACAATGTTTTCATTAGTTTCGCTCACTCTCGAAATCAAGCATTTTACAGCAGGTTGGAGCAGCCTGTATCTCAGCACAGGAATAAGGTAGGGAAGAATTCTAAGGATCATTTTGACTGCCTCCAGAAGTTAGATCAGATGGCAAATTGGATTTGGTGCTAGGTCTTTCCCTTTAGGTTTTACCCCAACAATGTTTTCATTAGTTTCGCTCACTCTCGAAATCAAGCATTTTACAGCAGGTTGAGCAGCCTGTATCTCAGCACAGGAATAAGGTAGGGAAGAATTCTAAGGCTCATTTTGACTGCCTCCAGAAGTTAGATCAGATGGCAAATTGGATTTGGTGCTAGGTCTTTCCCCTTTAGGTTTTACCCCAACAATGGTTTCATTAGTTTCGCTCACTCTCGAAATCAAGCATTTTACAGCAGGTTGGAGCAGCCTGTATCTCAGCACAGGAATAAGGTAGGGAAGAATTCTAAGGATCATTTTGACTGCCTCCAGAAGTTCAGATCAGATGGCAAATTGGATTTGGTGCTAGGTCTTTCCCTTTAGGTTTTACCCCAACAATGTTTTCATTAGTTTCGCTCACTCTCGAAATCAAGCATTTTACAGCAGGTTGGAGCAGCCTGTATCTCAGCACAGGAATTAAGGTAGGGAAGGAATTCTAAGGATCATTTTGACTGCCTCCAGAAGTTAGATCAGATGGCAAATTGGATTTGGTGCTAGGTCTTTCCCTTTAGGTTTTACCCCAACAATGTTTTCATTAGTTTCGCTCACTCTCGAAATCAAGCATTTTACAGCAGGTTGGAGCAGCCTGTATCTCAGCACAGGAATAAGGTAGGGAAGAATTCTAAGGCTCATTTGACTGCCTCCAGAAGTTAGATCAGATGGCAAATTGGATTTGGTGCTAGGTCTTTCCCTTTAGGTTTTACCCCAACAATGTTTTCATTAGTTTCGCTCACTCTCGAAATCAAGCATTTTACAGCAGGTTGGAGCAGCCTGTATCTCAGCACAGGAATAAGGTAGGGAAGAATTCTAAGGATCATTTTGACTGCCTCCAGAAGTTAGATCAGATGGCAAATTGGATTTGGTGCTAGGTCTTTCCCTTTAGGTTTTTACCCCAACAATGTTTTCATTAGTTTCGCTCACTCTCGAAATCAAGCATTTTACAGCAGGTTGGAGCAGCCTGTATCTCAGCACAGGAATAAGGTAGGGAAGAATTCTAAGGATCATTTTGACTGCCTCCAGAAGTTAGATCAGATGGCAAATTGGATTTGGTGCTAGGTCTTTCCCTTTAGGTTTTACCCCAACAATGTTTTCATTAGTTTCGCTCACTCTCGAAATCAAGCATTTTACAGCAGGTTGGAGCAGCCTGTATCTCAGCACAGGAATAAGGTAGGGAAGAATTCTAAGGATCATTTTGACTGCCTCCAGAAGTTAGATCAGATGGCAAATTGGATTTGGTGCAAGGTCTTTCCCTTTTAGGTTTTACCCCAACAATGTTTTCATTAGTTTCGCTCACTCTCGAAATCAAGCATTTTACAGCAGGTTGGAGCAGCCTGTATCTCAGCACAGGAATAAGGTAGGGAAGAATTCTAAGGATCATTTTGACTGCCTCCAGAAGTTAGATCAGATGGCAAATTGGATTTGGTGCTAGGTCTTTCCCTTTAGGTTTTACCCCAACAATGTTTTCATTAGTTTCGCTCACTCTCGAAATCAAGCATTTTACAGCAGGTTGGAGCAGCCTGTATCTCAGCACAGGAATAAGGTAGGGAAGAATTCTAAGGATCATTTTGACTGCCTCCAAAGTTAGATCAGATGGCAAATTGGATTTGGTGCTAGGTCTTTCCCTTTAGGTTTTACCCAACAATGTTTTCATTAGTTTCGCTCACTCTCGAAATATCAAGCATTTTACAGCAGGTTGGAGCAGCCTGTATCTCAGCACAGGAATAAGGTAGGGAAGAATTCTAAGGCTCATTTTGACTGCCTCCAGAAGTTAGATCAGATGGCAAATTGGATTTGGTGCTAGGTCTTTCCCTTTAGGTTTTACCCCAACAATGTTTTCATTAGTTTCGCTCACTCTCGAAATCAAGCATTTTACAGCAGGTTGGAGCAGCCTGTATCTCAGCACAGGAATAAGGTAGGGAAGAATTCTAAGGCTCATTTTGACTGCCTCCAGAAGTTAGATCAGATGGCAAATTGGATTTGGTGCTAGGTCTTTCCCTTTAGGTTTTACCCCAACAATGTTTTCATTAGTTTCGCTCACTCTCGAAATCAAGCATTTTACAGCAGGTTGGAGCAGCCTGTATCTCAGCACAGGAATAAGGTAGGGAAGAATTCTAAGGATCATTTTGACTGCCTCCAGAAGTTAGATCAGATGGCAAATTGGATTTGGTGCTAGGTCTTTCCCTTTAGGTTTTACCCCAACAATGTTTTCATTAGTTTCGCTCACTCTCGAAATCAAGCATTTTACAGCAGGTTGGAGCAGCCTGTATCTCAGCACAGGAATAAGGTAGGGAAGAATTCTAAGGCTCATTTTGACTGCCTCCAGAAGTTAGATCAGATGGCAAATTGGATTTGGTGCTAGGTCTTTCCCTTTAGGTTTTACCCCAACAATGTTTTCATTAGTTTCGCTCACTCTCGAAATCAAGCATTTTACAGCAGGTTGGAGCAGCCTGTATCTCAGCACAGGAATAAGGTAGGGAAGAATTCTAAGGCTCATTTTGACTGCCTCCAGAAGTTAGATCAGATGGCAAATTGGATTTGGTGCTAGGTCTTTCCCTTTAGGTTTTACCCCAACAATGTTTTCATTAGTTTCGCTCACTCTCGAAATCAAGCATTTTACAGCAGGTTGGAGCAGCCTGTATCTCAGCACAGGAATAAGGTAGGGAAGAATTCTAAGGCTCATTTTGACTGCCTCCAGAAGTTAGATCAGATGGCAAATTGGATTTGGTGCTAGGTCTTTCCCTTTAGGTTTTACCCCAACAATGTTTTCATTAGTTTCGCTCACTCTCGAAATCAAGCATTTTACAGCAGGTTGGAGCAGCCTGTATCTCAGCACAGGAATAAGGTAGGGAAGAATTCTAAGGCTCATTTTGACTGCCTCCAGAAGTTAGATCAGATGGCAAATTGGATTTGGTGCTAGGTCTTTCCCTTTAGGTTTTACCCCAACAATGTTTTCATTAGTTTCGCTCACTCTCGAAATCAAGCATTTTACAGCAGGTTGGAGCAGCCTGTATCTCAGCACAGGAATAAGGTAGGGAAGAATTCTAAGGCTCATTTTGACTGCCTCCAGAAGTTAGATCAGATGGCAAATTGGATTTGGTGCTAGGTCTTTCCCTTTAGGTTTTACCCCAACAATGTTTTCATTAGTTTCGCTCACTCTCGAAATCAAGCATTTTACAGCAGGTTGGAGCAGCCTGTATCTCAGCACAGGAATAAGGTAGGGAAGAATTCTAAGGATCATTTTGACTGCCTCCAGAAGTTAGATCAGATGGCAAATTGGATTTGGTGCTAGGTCTTTCCCTTTAGGTTTTACCCCAACAATGTTTTCATTAGTTTCGCTCACTCTCGAAATCAAGCATTTTACAGCAGGTTGGAGCAGCCTGTATCTCAGCACAGGAATAAGGTAGGGAAGAATTCTAAGGCTCATTTTGACTGCCTCCAGAAGTTAGATCAGATGGCAAATTGGATTTGGTGCTAGGTCTTTCCCTTTAGGTTTTACCCCAACAATGTTTTCATTAGTTTCGCTCACTCTCGAAATCAAGCATTTTACAGCAGGTTGGAGCAGCCTGTATCTCAGCACAGGAATAAGGTAGGGAAGAATTCTAAGGATCATTTTGACTGCCTCCAGAAGTTAGATCAGATGGCAAATTGGATTTGGTGCTAGGTCTTTCCCTTTAGGTTTTACCCCAACAATGTTTTCATTAGTTTCGCTCACTCTCGAAATCAAGCATTTTACAGCAGGTTGGAGCAGCCTGTATCTCAGCACAGGAATAAGGTAGGGAAGAATTCTAAGGCTCATTTTGACTGCCTCCAGAAGTTAGATCAGATGGCAAATTGGATTTGGTGCTAGGTCTTTCCCTTTAGGTTTTACCCCAACAATGTTTTCATTAGTTTCGCTCACTCTCGAAATCAAGCATTTTACAGCAGGTTGGAGCAGCCTGTATCTCAGCACAGGAATAAGGTAGGGAAGAATTCTAAGGCTCATTTTGACTGCCTCCAGAAGTTAGATCAGATGGCAAATTGGATTTGGTGCTAGGTCTTTCCCTTTAGGTTTTACCCCAACAATGTTTTCATTAGTTTCGCTCACTCTCGAAATCAAGCATTTTACAGCAGGTTGGAGCAGCCTGTATCTCAGCACAGGAATAAGGTAGGGAAGAATTCTAAGGCTCATTTTGACTGCCTCCAGAAGTTAGATCAGATGGCAAATTGGATTTGGTGCTAGGTCTTTCCCTTTAGGTTTTACCCCAACAATGTTTTCATTAGTTTCGCTCACTCTCGAAATCAAGCATTTTACAGCAGGTTGGAGCAGCCTGTATCTCAGCACAGGAATAAGGTAGGGAAGAATTCTAAGGCTCATTTTGACTGCCTCCAGAAGTTAGATCAGATGGCAAATTGGATTTGGTGCTAGGTCTTTCCCTTTAGGTTTTACCCCAACAATGTTTTCATTAGTTTCGCTCACTCTCGAAATCAAGCATTTTACAGCAGGTTGGAGCAGCCTGTATCTCAGCACAGGAATAAGGTAGGGAAGAATTCTAAGGCTCATTTTGACTGCCTCCAGAAGTTAGATCAGATGGCAAATTGGATTTGGTGCTAGGTCTTTCCCTTTAGGTTTTACCCCAACAATGTTTTCATTAGTTTCGCTCACTCTCGAAATCAAGCATTTTACAGCAGGTTGGAGCAGCCTGTATCTCAGCACAGGAATAAGGTAGGGAAGAATTCTAAGGCTCATTTTGACTGCCTCCAGAAGTTAGATCAGATGGCAAATTGGATTTGGTGCTAGGTCTTTCCCTTTAGGTTTTACCCCAACAATGTTTTCATTAGTTTCGCTCACTCTCGAAATCAAGCATTTTACAGCAGGTTGGAGCAGCCTGTATCTCAGCACAGGAATAAGGTAGGGAAGAATTCTAAGGCTCATTTTGACTGCCTCCAGAAGTTAGATCAGATGGCAAATTGGATTTGGTGCTAGGTCTTTCCCTTTAGGTTTTACCCCAACAATGTTTTCATTAGTTTCGCTCACTCTCGAAATCAAGCATTTTACAGCAGGTTGGAGCAGCCTGTATCTCAGCACAGGAATAAGGTAGGGAAGAATTCTAAGGCTCATTTTGACTGCCTCCAGAAGTTAGATCAGATGGCAAATTGGATTTGGTGCTAGGTCTTTCCCTTTAGGTTTTACCCCAACAATGTTTTCATTAGTTTCGCTCACTCTCGAAATCAAGCATTTTACAGCAGGTTGGAGCAGCCTGTATCTCAGCACAGGAATAAGGTAGGGAAGAATTCTAAGGATCATTTTGACTGCCTCCAGAAGTTAGATCAGATGGCAAATTGGATTTGGTGCTAGGTCTTTCCCTTTAGGTTTTACCCCAACAATGTTTTCATTAGTTTCGCTCACTCTCGAAATCAAGCATTTTACAGCAGGTTGGAGCAGCCTGTATCTCAGCACAGGAATAAGGTAGGGAAGAATTCTAAGGCTCATTTTGACTGCCTCCAGAAGTTAGATCAGATGGCAAATTGGATTTGGTGCTAGGTCTTTCCCTTTAGGTTTTACCCCAACAATGTTTTCATTAGTTTCGCTCACTCTCGAAATCAAGCATTTTACAGCAGGTTGGAGCAGCCTGTATCTCAGCACAGGAATAAGGTAGGGAAGAATTCAAAGGCTCATTTTGACTGCCTCCAGAAGTTAGATCAGATGGCAAATTGGATTTGGTGCTAGGTCTTTCCCTTTAGGTTTTACCCCAACAATGTTTTCATTAGTTTCGCTCACTCTCGAAATCAAGCATTTTACAGCAGGTTGGAGCAGCCTGTATCTCAGCACAGGAATAAGGTAGGGAAGAATTCTAAGGCTCATTTTGACTGCCTCCAGAAGTTAGATCAGATGGCAAATTGGATTTGGTGCTAGGTCTTTCCCTTTAGGTTTTACCCCAACAATGTTTTCATTAGTTTCGCTCACTCTCGAAATCAAGCATTTTACAGCAGGTTGGAGCAGCCTGTATCTCAGCACAGGAATAAGGTAGGGAAGAATTCAAAGGATCATTTTGACTGCCTCCAGAAGTTAGATCAGACGGCAAATTGGATTTGGTGCTAGGTCTTTCCCTTTAGGTTTTACCCCAACAATGTTTTCATTAGTTTCGCTCACTCTCGAAATCAAGCATTTTACAGCAGGTTGGAGCAGCCTGTATCTCAGCACAGGAATAAGGTAGGGAAGAATTCTAAGGCTCATTTTGACTGCCTCCAGAAGTTAGATCAGATGGCAAATTGGATTTGGTGCTAGGTCTTTCCCCTTAGGTTTTACCCCAACAATGTTTTCATTAGTTTCGCTCACTCTCGAAATCAAGCATTTTACAGCAGGTTGGAGCAGCCTGTATCTCAGCACAGGAATAAGGTAGGGAAGAATTCTAAGGCTCATTTTGACTGCCTCCAGAAGTTAGATCAGATGGCAAATTGGATTTGGTGCTAGGTCTTTCCCTTTAGGTTTTACCCCAACAATGTTTTCATTAGTTTCGCTCACTCTCGAAATCAAGCATTTTACAGCAGGTTGGAGCAGCCTGTATCTCAGCACAGGAATAAGGTAGGGAAGAATTCTAAGGCTCATTTTGACTGCCTCCAGAAGTTAGATCAGATGGCAAATTGGATTTGGTGCTAGGTCTTTCCCTTTAGGTTTTACCCCAACAATGTTTTCATTAGTTTCGCTCACTCTCGAAATCAAGCATTTTACAGCAGGTTGGAGCAGCCTGTATCTCAGCACAGGAATAAGGTAGGGAAGAATTCTAAGGCTCATTTTGACTGCCTCCAGAAGTTAGATCAGATGGCAAATTGGATTTGGTGCTAGGTCTTTCCCTTTAGGTTTTACCCCAACAATGTTTTCATTAGTTTCGCTCACTCTCGAAATCAAGCATTTTACAGCAGGTTGGAGCAGCCTGTATCTCAGCACAGGAATAAGGTAGGGAAGAATTCTAAGGATCATTTTGACTGCCTCCAGAAGTTAGATCAGATGGCAAATTGGATTTGGTGCTAGGTCTTTCCCTTTAGGTTTTACCCCAACAATGTTTTCATTAGTTTCGCTCACTCTCGAAATCAAGCATTTTACAGCAGGTTGGAGCAGCCTGTATCTCAGCACAGGAATAAGGTAGGGAAGAATTCTAAGGATCATTTTGACTGCCTCCAGAAGTTAGATCAGATGGCAAATTGGATTTGGTGCTAGGTCTTTCCCTTTAGGTTTTACCCCAACAATGTTTTCATTAGTTTCGCTCACTCTCGAAATCAAGCATTTTACAGCAGGTTGGAGCAGCCTGTATCTCAGCACAGGAATAAGGTAGGGAAGAATTCTAAGGATCATTTTGACTGCCTCCAGAAGTTAGATCAGATGGCAAATTGGATTTGGTGCTAGGTCTTTCCCTTTAGGTTTTACCCCAACAATGTTTTCATTAGTTTCGCTCACTCTCGAAATCAAGCATTTTACAGCAGGTTGGAGCAGCCTGTATCTCAGCACAGGAATAAGGTAGGGAAGAATTCTAAGGATCATTTTGACTGCCTCCAGAAGTTAGATCAGATGGCAAATTGGATTTGGTGCTAGGTCTTTCCCTTTAGGTTTTACCCCAACAATGTTTTCATTAGTTTCGCTCACTCTCGAAATCAAGCATTTCACAGCAGGTTGGAGCAGCCTGTATCTCAGCACAGGAATAAGGTAGGGAAGAATTCTAAGGCTCATTTTGACTGCCTCCAGAAGTTAGATCAGATGGCAAATTGGATTTGGTGCTAGGTCTTTCCCTTTAGGTTTTACCCCAACAATGTTTTCATTAGTTTCGCTCACTCTCGAAATCAAGCATTTTACAGCAGGTTGGAGCAGCCTGTATCTCAGCACAGGAATAAGGTAGGGAAGAATTCTAAGGCTCATTTTGACTGCCTCCAGAAGTTAGATCAGATGGCAAATTGGATTTGGTGCTAGGTATTTCCCTTTAGGTTTTACCCCAACAATGTTTTCATTAGTTTCGCTCACTCTCGAAATCAAGCATTTTACAGCAGGTTGGAGCAGCCTGTATCTCAGCACAGGAATAAGGTAGGGAAGAATTCTAAGGCTCATTTTGACTGCCTCCAGAAGTTAGATCAGATGGCAAATTGGATTTGGTGCTAGGTCTTTCCCTTTAGGTTTTACCCCAACAATGTTTTCATTAGTTTCGCTCACTCTCGAAATCAAGCATTTTACAGCAGGTTGGAGCAGCCTGTATCTCAGCACAGGAATAAGGTAGGGAAGAATTCTAAGGCTCATTTTGACTGCCTCCAGAAGTTAGATCAGATGGCAAATTGGATTTGGTGCTAGGTCTTTCCCTTTAGGTTTTACCCCAACAATGTTTTCATTAGTTTCGCTCACTCTCGAAATCAAGCATTTTACAGCAGGTTGGAGCAGCCTGTATCTCAGCACAGGAATAAGGTAGGGAAGAATTCTAAGGATCATTTTGACTGCCTCCAGAAGTTAGATC
Source organism: Melanerpes formicivorus (assembly GCF_026170545.1). Taxonomy (NCBI): domain Eukaryota; kingdom Metazoa; phylum Chordata; class Aves; order Piciformes; family Picidae; genus Melanerpes; species Melanerpes formicivorus. The sequence goes on along the minus strand of NW_027143014.1, from coordinate 56,372 downwards.
AGATGGCAAATTGGATTTGGTGCTAGGTCTTTCCCTTTAGGTTTTACCCCAACAATGTTTTCATTAGTTTCGCTCACTCTCGAAATCAAGCATTTTACAGCAGGTTGGAGCAGCCTGTACCTCAGCACAGGAATAAGGTAGGGAAGAATTCTAAGGCTCATTTTGACTGCCTCCAGAAGTTAGATCAGATGGCAAATTGGATTTGGTGCTAGGTCTTTCCCTTTAGGTTTTACCCCAACAATGTTTTCATTAGTTTCGCTCACTCTCGAAATCAAGCATTTTACAGCAGGTTGGAGCAGCCTGTATCTCAGCACAGGAATAAGGTAGGGAAGAATTCTAAGGCTCATTTTGACTGCCTCCAGAAGTTAGATCAGATGGCAAATTGGATTTGGTGCTAGGTCTTTCCCTTTAGGTTTTACCCCAACAATGTTTTCATTAGTTTCGCTCACTCTCGAAATCAAGCATTTTACAGCAGGTTGGAGCAGCCTGTATCTCAGCACAGGAATAAGGTAGGGAAGAATTCTAAGGCTCATTTTGACTGCCTCCAGAAGTTAGATCAGATGGCAAATTGGATTTGGTGCTAGGTCTTTCCCTTTAGGTTTTACCCCAACAATGTTTTCATTAGTTTCGCTCACTCTCGAAATCAAGCATTTTACAGCAGGTTGGAGCAGCCTGTATCTCAGCACAGGAATAAGGTAGGGAAGAATTCTAAGGCTCATTTTGACTGCCTCCAGAAGTTAGATCAGATGGCAAATTGGATTTGGTGCTAGGTCTTTCCCTTTAGGTTTTACCCCAACAATGTTTTCATTAGTTTCGCTCACTCTCGAAATCAAGCATTTTACAGCAGGTTGGAGCAGCCTGTATCTCAGCACAGGAATAAGGTAGGGAAGAATTCTAAGGCTCATTTTGACTGCCTCCAGAAGTTAGATCAGATGGCAAATTGGATTTGGTGCTAGGTCTTTCCCTTTAGGTTTTACCCCAACAATGTTTTCATTAGTTTCGCTCACTCTCGAAATCAAGCATTTTACAGCAGGTTGGAGCAGCCTGTATCTCAGCACAGGAATAAGGTAGGGAAGAATTCTAAGGCTCATTTTGACTGCCTCCAGAAGTTAGATCAGATGGCAAATTGGATTTGGTGCTAGGTATTTCCCTTTAGGTTTTACCCCAAAAATGTTTTCATTAGTTTCGCTCACTCTCGAAATCAAGCATTTTACAGCAGGTTGGAGCAGCCTGTATCTCAGCACAGGAATAAGGTAGGGAAGAATTCTAAGGCTCATTTTGACTGCCTCCAGAAGTTAGATCAGATGGCAAATTGGATTTGGTGCTAGGTCTTTCCCTTTAGGTTTTACCCCAACAATGTTTTCATTAGTTTCGCTCACTCTCGAAATCAAGCATTTTACAGCAGGTTGGAGCAGCCTGTATCTCAGCACAGGAATAAGGTAGGGAAGAATTCTAAGGATCATTTTGACTGCCTCCAGAAGTTAGATCAGATGGCAAATTGGATTTGGTGCTAGGTCTTTCCCTTTAGGTTTTACCCCAACAATGTTTTCATTAGTTTCGCTCACTCTCGAAATCAAGCATTTTACAGCAGGTTGGAGCAGCCTGTATCTCAGCACAGGAATAAGGTAGGGAAGAATTCTAAGGATCATTTTGACTGCCTCCAGAAGTTAGATCAGATGGCAAATTGGATTTGGTGCTAGGTCTTTCCCTTTAGGTTTTACCCCAACAATGTTTTCATTAGTTTCGCTCACTCTCGAAATCAAGCATTTTACAGCAGGTTGGAGCAGCCTGTACCTCAGCACAGGAATAAGGTAGGGAAGAATTCTAAGGCTCATTTTGACTGCCTCCAGAAGTTAGATCAGATGGCAAATTGGATTTGGTGCTAGGTCTTTCCCTTTAGGTTTTACCCCAACAATGTTTTCATTAGTTTCGCTCACTCTCGAAATCAAGCATTTTACAGCAGGTTGGAGCAGCCTGTATCTCAGCACAGGAATAAGGTAGGGAAGAATTCTAAGGCTCATTTTGACTGCCTCCAGAAGTTAGATCAGATGGCAAATTGGATTTGGTGCTAGGTCTTTCCCTTTAGGTTTTACCCCAACAATGTTTTCATTAGTTTCGCTCACTCTCGAAATCAAGCATTTTACAGCAGGTTGGAGCAGCCTGTATCTCAGCACAGGAATAAGGTAGGGAAGAATTCGAAGGCTCATTTTGACTGCCTCCAGAAGTTAGATCAGATGGCAAATTGGATTTGGTGCTAGGTCTTTCCCTTTAGGTTTTACCCCAACAATGTTTTTCATTAGTTTCGCTCACTCTCGAAATCAAGCATTTTACAGCAGGTTGGAGCAGCCTGTATCTCAGCACAGGAATAAGGTAGGGAAGAATTCGAAGGCTCATTTTGACTGCCTCCAGAAGTTAGATCAGATGGCAAATTGGATTTGGTGCTAGGTCTTTCCCTTTAGGTTTTACCCCAACAATGTTTTCATTAGTTTCGCTCACTCTCGAAATCAAGCATTTTACAGCAGGTTGGAGCAGCCTGTATCTCAGCACAGGAATAAGGTAGGGAAGAATTCTAAGGATCATTTTGACTGCCTCCAGAAGTTAGATCAGATGGCAAATTGGATTTGGTGCTAGGTCTTTCCCTTTAGGTTTTACCCCAACAATGTTTTCATTAGTTTCGCTCACTCTCGAAATCAAGCATTTTACAGCAGGTTGGAGCAGCCTGTATCTCAGCACAGGAATAAGGTAGGGAAGAATTCTAAGGATCATTTTGACTGCCTCCAGAAGTTAGATCAGATGGCAAATTGGATTTGGTGCTAGGTCTTTCCCTTTAGGTTTTACCCCAACAATGTTTTCATTAGTTTCGCTCACTCTCGAAATCAAGCATTTTACAGCAGGTTGGAGCAGCCTGTATCTCAGCACAGGAATAAGGTAGGGAAGAATTCTAAGGATCATTTTGACTGCCTCCAGAAGTTAGATCAGATGGCAAATTGGATTTGGTGCTAGGTCTTTCCCTTTAGGTTTTACCCCAACAATGTTTTCATTAGTTTCGCTCACTCTCGAAATCAAGCATTTTACAGCAGGTTGGAGCAGCCTGTACCTCAGCACAGGAATAAGGTAGGGAAGAATTCTAAGGCTCATTTTGACTGCCTCCAGAAGTTAGATCAGATGGCAAATTGGATTTGGTGCTAGGTCTTTCCCTTTAGGTTTTACCCCAACAATGTTTTCATTAGTTTCGCTCACTCTCGAAATCAAGCATTTTACAGCAGGTTGGAGCAGCCTGTATCTCAGCACAGGAATAAGGTAGGGAAGAATTCTAAGGCTCATTTTGACTGCCTCCAGAAGTTAGATCAGATGGCAAATTGGATTTGGTGCTAGGTCTTTCCCTTTAGGTTTTACCCCAACAATGTTTTCATTAGTTTCGCTCACTCTCGAAATCAAGCATTTTACAGCAGGTTGGAGCAGCCTGTATCTCAGCACAGGAATAAGGTAGGGAAGAATTCTAAGGCTCATTTTGACTGCCTCCAGAAGTTAGATCAGATGGCAAATTGGATTTGGTGCTAGGTCTTTCCCTTTAGGTTTTACCCCAACAATGTTTTCATTAGTTTCGCTCACTCTCGAAATCAAGCATTTTACAGCAGGTTGGAGCAGCCTGTATCTCAGCACAGGAATAAGGTAGGGAAGAATTCTAAGGCTCATTTTGACTGCCTCCAGAAGTTAGATCAGATGGCAAATTGGATTTGGTGCTAGGTCTTTCCCTTTAGGTTTTACCCCAACAATGTTTTCATTAGTTTCGCTCACTCTCGAAATCAAGCATTTTACAGCAGGTTGGAGCAGCCTGTATCTCAGCACAGGAATAAGGTAGGGAAGAATTCTAAGGCTCATTTTGACTGCCTCCAGAAGTTAGATCAGATGGCAAATTGGATTTGGTGCTAGGTCTTTCCCTTTAGGTTTTACCCCAACAATGTTTTCATTAGTTTCGCTCACTCTCGAAATCAAGCATTTTACAGCAGGTTGGAGCAGCCTGTATCTCAGCACAGGAATAAGGTAGGGAAGAATTCTAAGGCTCATTTTGACTGCCTCCAGAAGTTAGATCAGATGGCAAATTGGATTTGGTGCTAGGTATTTCCCTTTAGGTTTTACCCCAACAATGTTTTCATTAGTTTCGCTCACTCTCGAAATCAAGCATTTTACAGCAGGTTGGAGCAGCCTGTATCTCAGCACAGGAATAAGGTAGGGAAGAATTCTAAGGCTCATTTTGACTGCCTCCAGAAGTTAGATCAGATGGCAAATTGGATTTGGTGCTAGGTCTTTCCCTTTAGGTTTTACCCCAACAATGTTTTCATTAGTTTCGCTCACTCTCGAAATCAAGCATTTTACAGCAGGTTGGAGCAGCCTGTATCTCAGCACAGGAATAAGGTAGGGAAGAATTCTAAGGATCATTTTGACTGCCTCCAGAAGTTAGATCAGATGGCAAATTGGATTTGGTGCTAGGTCTTTCCCTTTAGGTTTTACCCCAACAATGTTTTCATTAGTTTCGCTCACTCTCGAAATCAAGCATTTTACAGCAGGTTGGAGCAGCCTGTATCTCAGCACAGGAATAAGGTAGGGAAGAATTCTAAGGATCATTTTGACTGCCTCCAGAAGTTAGATCAGATGGCAAATTGGATTTGGTGCTAGGTCTTTCCCTTTAGGTTTTACCCCAACAATGTTTTCATTAGTTTCGCTCACTCTCGAAATCAAGCATTTTACAGCAGGTTGGAGCAGCCTGTATCTCAGCACAGGAATAAGGTAGGGAAGAATTCGAAGGCTCATTTTGACTGCCTCCAGAAGTTAGATCAGATGGCAAATTGGATTTGGTGCTAGGTCTTTCCCTTTAGGTTTTACCCCAACAATGTTTTCATTAGTTTCGCTCACTCTCGAAATCAAGCATTTTACAGCAGGTTGGAGCAGCCTGTATCTCAGCACAGGAATAAGGTAGGGAAGAATTCGAAGGCTCATTTTGACTGCCTCCAGAAGTTAGATCAGATGGCAAATTGGATTTGGTGCTAGGTCTTTCCCTTTAGGTTTTACCCCAACAATGTTTTCATTAGTTTCGCTCACTCTCGAAATCAAGCATTTTACAGCAGGTTGGAGCAGCCTGTATCTCAGCACAGGAATAAGGTAGGGAAGAATTCTAAGGATCATTTTGACTGCCTCCAGAAGTTAGATCAGATGGCAAATTGGATTTGGTGCTAGGTCTTTCCCTTTAGGTTTTACCCCAACAATGTTTTCATTAGTTTCGCTCACTCTCGAAATCAAGCATTTTACAGCAGGTTGGAGCAGCCTGTATCTCAGCACAGGAATAAGGTAGGGAAGAATTCTAAGGATCATTTTGACTGCCTCCAGAAGTTAGATCAGATGGCAAATTGGATTTGGTGCTAGGTCTTTCCCTTTAGGTTTTACCCCAACAATGTTTTCATTAGTTTCGCTCACTCTCGAAATCAAGCATTTTACAGCAGGTTGGAGCAGCCTGTATCTCAGCACAGGAATAAGGTAGGGAAGAATTCTAAGGCTCATTTTGACTGCCTCCAGAAGTTAGATCAGATGGCAAATTGGATTTGGTGCTAGGTATTTCCCTTTAGGTTTTACCCCAACAATGTTTTCATTAGTTTCGCTCACTCTCGAAATCAAGCATTTTACAGCAGGTTGGAGCAGCCTGTATCTCAGCACAGGAATAAGGTAGGGAAGAATTCTAAGGCTCATTTTGACTGCCTCCAGAAGTTAGATCAGATGGCAAATTGGATTTGGTGCTAGGTCTTTCCCTTTAGGTTTTACCCCAACAATGCTTTCATTAGTTTCGCTCACTCTCGAAATCAAGCATTTTACAGCAGGTTGGAGCAGCCTGTATCTCAGCACAGGAATAAGGTAGGGAAGAATTCTAAGGCTCATTTTGACTGCCTCCAGAAGTTAGATCAGATGGCAAATTGGATTTGGTGCTAGGTCTTTCCCTTTAGGTTTTACCCCAACAATGTTTTCATTAGTTTCGCTCACTCTCGAAATCAAGCATTTTACAGCAGGTTGGAGCAGCCTGTATCTCAGCACAGGAATAAGGTAGGGAAGAATTCTAAGGCTCATTTTGACTGCCTCCAGAAGTTAGATCAGATGGCAAATTGGATTTGGTGCTAGGTCTTTCCCTTTAGGTTTTACCCCAACAATGTTTTCATTAGTTTCGCTCACTCTCGAAATCAAGCATTTTACAGCAGGTTGGAGCAGCCTGTATCTCAGCACAGGAATAAGGTAGGGAAGAATTCTAAGGCTCATTTTGACTGCCTCCAGAAGTTAGATCAGATGGCAAATTGGATTTGGTGCTAGGTCTTTCCCTTTAGGTTTTACCCCAACAATGTTTTCATTAGTTTCGCTCACTCTCGAAATCAAGCATTTTACAGCAGGTTGGAGCAGCCTGTATCTCAGCACAGGAATAAGGTAGGGAAGAATTCTAAGGATCATTTTGACTGCCTCCAGAAGTTAGATCAGATGGCAAATTGGATTTGGTGCTAGGTCTTTCCCTTTAGGTGTTACCCCAACAATGTTTTCATTAGTTTCGCTCACTCTCGAAATCAAGCATTTTACAGCAGGTTGGAGCAGCCTGTATCTCAGCACAGGAATAAGGTAGGGAAGAATTCTAAGGCTCATTTTGACTGCCTCCAGAAGTTAGATCAGATGGCAAATTGGATTTGGTGCTAGGTCTTTCCCTTTAGGTGTTACCCCAACAATGTTTTCATTAGTTTCGCTCACTCTCGAAATCAAGCATTTTACAGCAGGTTGGAGCAGCCTGTATCTCAGCACAGGAATAAGGTAGGGAAGAATTCTAAGGCTCATTTTGACTGCCTCCAGAAGTTAGATCAGATGGCAAATTGGATTTGGTGCTAGGTCTTTCCCTTTAGGTTTTACCCCAACAATGTTTTCATTAGTTTCGCTCACTCTCGAAATCAAGCATTTTACAGCAGGATGGAGCAGCCTGTATCTCAGCACAGGAATAAGGTAGGGAAGAATTCTAAGGCTCATTTTGACTGCCTCCAGAAGTTAGATCAGATGGCAAATTGGATTTGGTGCTAGGTCTTTCCCTTTAGGTGTTACCCCAACAATGTTTTCATTAGTTTCGCTCACTCTCGAAATCAAGCATTTTACAGCAGGTTGGAGCAGCCTGTATCTCAGCACAGGAATAAGGTAGGGAAGAATTCTAAGGCTCATTTTGACTGCCTCCAGAAGTTAGATCAGATGGCAAATTGGATTTGGTGCTAGGTCTTTCCCTTTAGGTTTTACCCCAACAATGTTTTCATTAGTTTCGCTCACTCTCGAAATCAAGCATTTTACAGCAGGATGGAGCAGCCTGTATCTCAGCACAGGAATAAGGTAGGGAAGAATTCTAAGGCTCATTTTGACTGCCTCCAGAAGTTAGATCAGATGGCAAATTGGATTTGGTGCTAGGTCTTTCCCTTTAGGTTTTACCCCAACAATGTTTTCATTAGTTTCGCTCACTCTCGAAATCAAGCATTTTACAGCAGGTTGGAGCAGCCTGTATCTCAGCACAGGAATAAGGTAGGGAAGAATTCTAAGGCTCATTTTGACTGCCTCCAGAAGTTAGATCAGATGGCAAATTGGATTTGGTGCTAGGTCTTTCCCTTTAGGTTTTACCCCAACAATGTTTTCATTAGTTTCGCTCACTCTCGAAATCAAGCATTTTACAGCAGGATGGAGCAGCCTGTATCTCAGCACAGGAATAAGGTAGGGAAGAATTCTAAGGCTCATTTTGACTGCCTCCAGAAGTTAGATCAGATGGCAAATTGGATTTGGTGCTAGGTCTTTCCCTTTAGGTTTTACCCCAACAATGTTTTCATTAGTTTCGCTCACTCTCGAAATCAAGCATTTTACAGCAGGTTGGAGCAGCCTGTATCTCAGCACAGGAATAAGGTAGGGAAGAATTCTAAGGCTCATTTTGACTGCCTCCAGAAGTTAGATCAGATGGCAAATTGGATTTGGTGCTAGGTCTTTCCCTTTAGGTTTTACCCCAACAATGTTTTCATTAGTTTCGCTCACTCTCGAAATCAAGCATTTTACAGCAGGTTGGAGCAGCCTGTATCTCAGCACAGGAATAAGGTAGGGAAGAATTCTAAGGCTCATTTTGACTGCCTCCAGAAGTTAGATCAGATGGCAAATTGGATTTGGTGCTAGGTCTTTCCCTTTAGGTTTTACCCCAACAATGTTTTCATTAGTTTCGCTCACTCTCGAAATCAAGCATTTTACTGCAGGTTGGAGCAGCCTGTATCTCAGCACAGGAATAAGGTAGGGAAGAATTCTAAGGATCATTTTGACTGCCTCCAGAAGTTAGATCAGATGGCAAATTGGATTTGGTGCTAGGTCTTTCCCTTTAGGTTTTACCCCAACAATGTTTCCATTAGTTTCACTCACTCTCGAAATCAAGCATTTTACAGCAGGTTGGAGCAGCCTGTATCTCAGCACAGGAATAAGGTAGGGAAGAATTCTAAGGCTCATTTTGACTGCCTCCAGAAGTTAGATCAGATGGCAAATTGGATTTGGTGCTAGGTCTTTCCCTTTAGGTTTTACCCCAACAATGTTTTCATTAGTTTCGCTCACTCTCGAAATCAAGCATTTTACAGCAGGTTGGAGCAGCCTGTATCTCAGCACAGGAATAAGGTAGGGAAGAATTCTAAGGCTCATTTTGACTGCCTCCAGAAGTTAGATCAGATGGCAAATTGGATTTGGTGCTAGGTCTTTCCCTTTAGGTTTTACCCCAACAATGTTTTCATTAGTTTCGCTCACTCTCGAAATCAAGCATTTTACAGCAGGTTGGAGCAGCCTGTATCTCAGCACAGGAATAAGGTAGGGAAGAATTCTAAGGCTCATTTTGACTGCCTCCAGAAGTTAGATCAGATGGCAAATTGGATTTGGTGCTAGGTCTTTCCCTTTAGGTTTTACCCCAACAATGTTTTCATTAGTTTCGCTCACTCTCGAAATCAAGCATTTTACAGCAGGTTGGAGCAGCCTGTATCTCAGCACAGGAATAAGGTAGGGAAGAATTCTAAGGATCATTTTGACTGCCTCCAGAAGTTAGATCAGATGGCAAATTGGATTTGGTGCTAGGTCTTTCCCTTTAGGTTTTACCCCAACAATGTTTTCATTAGTTTCGCTCACTCTCGAAATCAAGTATTTTACAGCAGGTTGGAGCAGCCTGTATCTCAGCACAGGAATAAGGTAGGGAAGAATTCTAAGGCTCATTTTGACTGCCTCCAGAAGTTAGATCAGATGGCAAATTGGATTTGGTGCTAGGTCTTTCCCTTTAGGTGTTACCCCAACAATGTTTTCATTAGTTTCGCTCACTCTCGAAATCAAGCATTTTACAGCAGCTTAGAGCAGCCTGTATCTCAGCACAGGAATAAGGTAGGGAAGAATTCTAAGGCTCATTTTGACTGCCTCCAGAAGTTAGATCAGATGGCAAATTGGATTTGGTGCTAGGTCTTTCCCTTTAGGTTTTACCCCAACAATGTTTTCATTAGTTTCGCTCACTCTCGAAATCAAGCATTTTACAGCAGGTTGGAGCAGCCTGTATCTCAGCACAGGAATAAGGTAGGGAAGAATTCTAAGGCTCATTTTGACTGCCTCCAGAAGTTAGATCAGATGGCAAATTGGATTTGGTGCTAGGTCTTTCCCTTTAGGTTTTACCCCAACAATGTTTTCATTAGTTTCGCTCACTCTCGAAATCAAGCATTTTACAGCAGGTTGGAGCAGCCTGTATCTCAGCACAGGAATAAGGTAGGGAAGAATTCGAAGGCTCATTTTGACTGCCTCCAGAAGTTAGATCAGATGGCAAATTGGATTTGGTGCTAGGTCTTTCCCTTTAGGTTTTACCCCAACAATGTTTTCATTAGTTTCGCTCACTCTCGAAATCAAGCATTTTACAGCAGGTTGGAGCAGCCTGTATCTCAGCACAGGAATAAGGTAGGGAAGAATTCTAAGGCTCATTTTGACTGCCTCCAGAAGTTAGATCAGATGGCAAATTGGATTTGGTGCTAGGTCTTTCCCTTTAGGTTTTACCCCAACAATGTTTTCATTAGTTTCGCTCACTCTCGAAATCAAGCATTTTACAGCAGGTTGGAGCAGCCTGTATCTCAGCACAGGAATAAGGTAGGGAAGAATTCTAAGGATCATTTTGACTGCCTCCAGAAATTAGATCAGATGGCAAATTGGATTTGGTGCTAGGTCTTTCCCTTTAGGTTTTACCCCAACAATGTTTTCATTAGTTTCGCTCACTCTCGAAATCAAGCATTTTACAGCAGGTTGGAGCAGCCTGTATCTCAGCACAGGAATAAGGTAGGGAAGAATTCTAAGGCTCATTTTGACTGCCTCCAGAAGTTAGATCAGATGGCAAATTGGATTTGGTGCTAGGTCTTTCCCTTTAGGTTTTACCCCAACAATGTTTTCATTAGTTTCGCTCACTCTCGAAATCAAGCATTTTACAGCAGGTTGGAGCAGCCTGTATCTCAGCACAGGAATAAGGTAGGGAAGAATTCTAAGGATCATTTTGACTGCCTCCAGAAGTTAGATCAGATGGCAAATTGGATTTGGTGCTAGGTCTTTCCCTTTAGGTGTTACCCCAACAATGTTTTCATTAGTTTCGCTCACTCTCGAAATCAAGCATTTTACAGCAGCTTAGAGCAGCCTGTATCTCAGCACAGGAATAAGGTAGGGAAGAATTCTAAGGCTCATTTTGACTGCCTCCAGAAGTTAGATCAGATGGCAAATTGGATTTGGTGCTAGGTATTTCCCTTTAGGTTTTACCCCAACAATGTTTTCATTAGTTTCGCTCACTCTCGAAATCAAGCATTTTACAGAAGGTTGGAGCAGCCTGTATCTCAGCACAGGAATAAGGTAGGGAAGAATTCTAAGGATCATTTTGACTGCCTCCAGAAGTTAGATCAGATGGCAAATTGGATTTGGTGCTAGGTCTTTCCCTTTAGGTGTTACCCCAACAATGTTTTCATTAGTTTCGCTCACTCTCGAAATCAAGCATTTTAGAGCAGGATGGAGCAGCCTGTATCTCAGCACAGGAATAAGGTAGGGAAGAATTCTAAGGCTCATTTTGACTGCCTCCAGAAGTTAGATCAGATGGCAAATTGGATTTGGTGCTAGGTCTTTCCCTTTAGGTTTTACCCCAACAATGTTTTCATTAGTTTCGCTCACTCTCGAAATCAAGCATTTTACAGCAGGTTGGAGCAGCCTGTATCTCAGCACAGGAATAAGGTAGGGAAGAATTCTAAGGCTCATTTTGACTGCCTCCAGAAGTTAGATCAGATGGCAAATTGGATTTGGTGCTAGGTCTTTCCCTTTAGGTTTTACCCCAACAATGTTTTCATTAGTTTCGCTCACTCTCGAAATCAAGCATTTTACAGCAGGTTGGAGCAGCCTGTATCTCAGCACAGGAATAAGGTAGGGAAGAATTCTAAGGCTCATTTTGACTGCCTCCAGAAGTTAGATCAGATGGCAAATTGGATTTGGTGCTAGGTCTTTCCCTTTAGGTTTTACCCCAACAATGTTTTCATTAGTTTCGCTCACTCTCGAAATCAAGCATTTTACAGCAGGTTGGAGCAGCCTGTATCTCAGCACAGGAATAAGGTAGGGAAGAATTCTAAGGCTCATTTTGACTGCCTCCAGAAGTTAGATCAGATGGCAAATTGGATTTGGTGCTAGGTCTTTCCCTTTAGGTTTTACCCCAACAATGTTTCCATTAGTTTCACTCACTCTCGAAATCAAGCATTTTACAGCAGGTTGGAGCAGCCTGTATCTCAGCACAGGAATAAGGTAGGGAAGAATTCTAAGGCTCATTTTGACTGCCTCCAGAAGTTAGATCAGATGGCAAATTGGATTTGGTGCTAGGTCTTTCCCTTTAGGTTTTACCCCAACAATGTTTTCATTAGTTTCGCTCACTCTCGAAATCAAGCATTTTACAGCAGGTTGGAGCAGCCTGTATCTCAGCACAGGAATAAGGTAGGGAAGAATTCTAAGGCTCATTTTGACTGCCTCCAGAAGTTAGATCAGATGGCAAATTGGATTTGGTGCTAGGTCTTTCCCTTTAGGTTTTACCCCAACAATGTTTTCATTAGTTTCGCTCACTCTCGAAATCAAGCATTTTACAGCAGGTTGGAGCAGCCTGTATCTCAGCACAGGAATAAGGTAGGGAAGAATTCTAAGGCTCATTTTGACTGCCTCCAGAAGTTAGATCAGATGGCAAATTGGATTTGGTGCTAGGTCTTTCCCTTTAGGTTTTACCCCAACAATGTTTTCATTAGTTTCGCTCACTCTCGAAATCAAGCATTTTACAGCAGGTTGGAGCAGCCTGTATCTCAGCACAGGAATAAGGTAGGGAAGAATTCTAAGGATCATTTTGACTGCCTCCAGAAGTTAGATCAGATGGCAAATTGGATTTGGTGCTAGGTCTTTCCCTTTAGGTTTTACCCCAACAATGTTTTCATTAGTTTCGCTCACTCTCGAAATCAAGTATTTTACAGCAGGTTGGAGCAGCCTGTATCTCAGCACAGGAATAAGGTAGGGAAGAATTCTAAGGCTCATTTTGACTGCCTCCAGAAGTTAGATCAGATGGCAAATTGGATTTGGTGCTAGGTCTTTCCCTTTAGGTGTTACCCCAACAATGTTTTCATTAGTTTCGCTCACTCTCGAAATCAAGCATTTTACAGCAGCTTAGAGCAGCCTGTATCTCAGCACAGGAATAAGGTAGGGAAGAATTCTAAGGCTCATTTTGACTGCCTCCAGAAGTTAGATCAGATGGCAAATTGGATTTGGTGCTAGGTCTTTCCCTTTAGGTTTTACCCCAACAATGTTTTCATTAGTTTCGCTCACTCTCGAAATCAAGCATTTTACAGCAGGTTGGAGCAGCCTGTATCTCAGCACAGGAATAAGGTAGGGAAGAATTCTAAGGATCATTTTGACTGCCTCCAGAAGTTAGATCAGATGGCAAATTGGATTTGGTGCTAGGTCTTTCCCTTTAGGTTTTACCCCAACAATGTTTTCATTAGTTTCGCTCACTCTCGAAATCAAGCATTTTACAGCAGGTTGGAGCAGCCTGTATCTCAGCACAGGAATAAGGTAGGGAAGAATTCTAAGGCTCATTTTGACTGCCTCCAGAAGTTAGATCAGATGGCAAATTGGATTTGGTGCTAGGTCTTTCCCTTTAGGTGTTACCCCAACAATGTTTTCATTAGTTTCGCTCACTCTCGAAATCAAGCATTTTAGAGCAGGATGGAGCAGCCTGTATCTCAGCACAGGAATAAGGTAGGGAAGAATTCTAAGGCTCATTTTGACTGCCTCCAGAAGTTAGATCAGATGGCAAATTGGATTTGGTGCTAGGTCTTTCCCTTTAGGTTTTACCCCAACAATGTTTCCATTAGTTTCACTCACTCTCGAAATCAAGCATTTTACAGCAGGTTGGAGCAGCCTGTATCTCAGCACAGGAATAAGGTAGGGAAGAATTCTAAGGCTCATTTTGACTGCCTCCAGAAGTTAGATCAGATGGCAAATTGGATTTGGTGCTAGGTCTTTCCCTTTAGGTTTTACCCCAACAATGTTTTCATTAGTTTCGCTCACTCTCGAAATCAAGCATTTTACAGCAGGTTGGAGCAGCCTGTATCTCAGCACAGGAATAAGGTAGGGAAGAATTCTAAGGCTCATTTTGACTGCCTCCAGAAGTTAGATCAGATGGCAAATTGGATTTGGTGCTAGGTCTTTCCCTTTAGGTTTTACCCCAACAATGTTTTCATTAGTTTCGCTCACTCTCGAAATCAAGCATTTTACAGCAGGTTGGAGCAGCCTGTATCTCAGCACAGGAATAAGGTAGGGAAGAATTCTAAGGCTCATTTTGACTGCCTCCAGAAGTTAGATCAGATGGCAAATTGGATTTGGTGCTAGGTCTTTCCCTTTAGGTTTTACCCCAACAATGTTTTCATTAGTTTCGCTCACTCTCGAAATCAAGCATTTTACAGCAGGTTGGAGCAGCCTGTATCTCAGCACAGGAATAAGGTAGGGAAGAATTCTAAGGATCATTTTGACTGCCTCCAGAAGTTAGATCAGATGGCAAATTGGATTTGGTGCTAGGTCTTTCCCTTTAGGTTTTACCCCAACAATGTTTTCATTAGTTTCGCTCACTCTCGAAATCAAGTATTTTACAGCAGGTTGGAGCAGCCTGTATCTCAGCACAGGAATAAGGTAGGGAAGAATTCTAAGGATCATTTTGACTGCCTCCAGAAGTTAGATCAGATGGCAAATTGGATTTGGTGCTAGGTCTTTCCCTTTAGGTGTTACCCCAACAATGTTTTCATTAGTTTCGCTCACTCTCGAAATCAAGCATTTTACAGCAGCTTAGAGCAGCCTGTATCTCAGCACAGGAATAAGGTAGGGAAGAATTCTAAGGCTCATTTTGACTGCCTCCAGAAGTTAGATCAGATGGCAAATTGGATTTGGTGCTAGGTCTTTCCCTTTAGGTTTTACCCCAACAATGTTTTCATTAGTTTCGCTCACTCTCGAAATCAAGCATTTTACAGCAGGTTGGAGCAGCCTGTATCTCAGCACAGGAATAAGGTAGGGAAGAATTCTAAGGATCATTTTGACTGCCTCCAGAAGTTAGATCAGATGGCAAATTGGATTTGGTGCTAGGTCTTTCCCTTTAGGTTTTACCCCAACAATGTTTTCATTAGTTTCGCTCACTCTCGAAATCAAGCATTTTACAGCAGGTTGGAGCAGCCTGTATCTCAGCACAGGAATAAGGTAGGGAAGAATTCTAAGGATCATTTTGACTGCCTCCAGAAATTAGATCAGATGGCAAATTGGATTTGGTGCTAGGTCTTTCCCTTTAGGTTTTACCCCAACAATGTTTTCATTAGTTTCGCTCACTCTCGAAATCAAGCATTTTACAGCAGGTTGGAGCAGCCTGTATCTCAGCACAGGAATAAGGTAGGGAAGAATTCTAAGGCTCATTTTGACTGCCTCCAGAAGTTAGATCAGATGGCAAATTGGATTTGGTGCTAGGTCTTTCCCTTTAGGTTTTACCCCAACAATGTTTTCATTAGTTTCGCTCACTCTCGAAATCAAGCATTTTACAGCAGGTTGGAGCAGCCTGTATCTCAGCACAGGAATAAGGTAGGGAAGAATTCTAAGGATCATTTTGACTGCCTCCAGAAGTTAGATCAGATGGCAAATTGGATTTGGTGCTAGGTCTTTCCCTTTAGGTGTTACCCCAACAATGTTTTCATTAGTTTCGCTCACTCTCGAAATCAAGCATTTTACAGCAGCTTAGAGCAGCCTGTATCTCAGCACAGGAATAAGGTAGGGAAGAATTCTAAGGCTCATTTTGACTGCCTCCAGAAGTTAGATCAGATGGCAAATTGGATTTGGTGCTAGGTCTTTCCCTTTAGGTTTTACCCCAACAATGTTTTCATTAGTTTCGCTCACTCTCGAAATCAAGCATTTTACAGCAGGTTGGAGCAGCCTGTATCTCAGCACAGGAATAAGGTAGGGAAGAATTCTAAGGCTCATTTTGACTGCCTCCAGAAGTTAGATCAGATGGCAAATTGGATTTGGTGCTAGGTCTTTCCCTTTAGGTTTTACCCCAACAATGTTTTCATTAGTTTCGCTCACTCTCGAAATCAAGCATTTTACAGCAGGTTGGAGCAGCCTGTATCTCAGCACAGGAATAAGGTAGGGAAGAATTCTAAGGCTCATTTTGACTGCCTCCAGAAGTTAGATCAGATGGCAAATTGGATTTGGTGCTAGGTCTTTCCCTTTAGGTTTTACCCCAACAATGTTTTCATTAGTTTCGCTCACTCTCGAAATCAAGCATTTTACAGCAGGTTGGAGCAGCCTGTATCTCAGCACAGGAATAAGGTAGGGAAGAATTCTAAGGCTCATTTTGACTGCCTCCAGAAGTTAGATCAGATGGCAAATTGGATTTGGTGCTAGGTCTTTCCCTTTAGGTTTTACCCCAACAATGTTTTCATTAGTTTCGCTCACTCTCGAAATCAAGCATTTTACAGCAGGTTGGAGCAGCCTGTATCTCAGCACAGGAATAAGGTAGGGAAGAATTCTAAGGCTCATTTTGACTGCCTCCAGAAGTTAGATCAGATGGCAAATTGGATTTGGTGCTAGGTCTTTCCCTTTAGGTTTTACCCCAACAATGTTTTCATTAGTTTCGCTCACTCTCGAAATCAAGTATTTTACAGCAGGTTGGAGCAGCCTGTATCTCAGCACAGGAATAAGGTAGGGAAGAATTCTAAGGCTCATTTTGACTGCCTCCAGAAGTTAGATCAGATGGCAAATTGGATTTGGTGCTAGGTCTTTCCCTTTAGGTGTTACCCCAACAATGTTTTCATTAGTTTCGCTCACTCTCGAAATCAAGCATTTTACAGCAGCTTAGAGCAGCCTGTATCTCAGCACAGGAATAAGGTAGGGAAGAATTCTAAGGCTCATTTTGACTGCCTCCAGAAGTTAGATCAGATGGCAAATTGGATTTGGTGCTAGGTCTTTCCCTTTAGGTTTTACCCCAACAATGTTTTCATTAGTTTCGCTCACTCTCGAAATCAAGCATTTTACAGCAGGTTGGAGCAGCCTGTATCTCAGCACAGGAATAAGGTAGGGAAGAATTCTAAGGATCATTTTGACTGCCTCCAGAAGTTAGATCAGATGGCAAATTGGATTTGGTGCTAGGTCTTTCCCTTTAGGTTTTACCCCAACAATGTTTTCATTAGTTTCGCTCACTCTCGAAATCAAGCATTTTACAGCAGGTTGGAGCAGCCTGTATCTCAGCACAGGAATAAGGTAGGGAAGAATTCTAAGGCTCATTTTGACTGCCTCCAGAAGTTAGATCAGATGGCAAATTGGATTTGGTGCTAGGTCTTTCCCTTTAGGTGTTACCCCAACAATGTTTTCATTAGTTTCGCTCACTCTCGAAATCAAGCATTTTAGAGCAGGATGGAGCAGCCTGTATCTCAGCACAGGAATAAGGTAGGGAAGAATTCTAAGGCTCATTTTGACTGCCTCCAGAAGTTAGATCAGATGGCAAATTGGATTTGGTGCTAGGTCTTTCCCTTTAGGTTTTACCCCAACAATGTTTTCATTAGTTTCGCTCACTCTCGAAATCAAGCATTTTACAGCAGGTTGGAGCAGCCTGTATCTCAGCACAGGAATAAGGTAGGGAAGAATTCTAAGGCTCATTTTGACTGCCTCCAGAAGTTAGATCAGATGGCAAATTGGATTTGGTGCTAGGTCTTTCCCTTTAGGTTTTACCCCAACAATGTTTTCATTAGTTTCGCTCACTCTCGAAATCAAGCATTTTACAGCAGGTTGGAGCAGCCTGTACCTCAGCACAGGAATAAGGTAGGGAAGAATTCTAAGGCTCATTTTGACTGCCTCCAGAAGTTAGATCAGATGGCAAATTGGATTTGGTGCTAGGTCTTTCCCTTTAGGTTTTACCCCAACAATGTTTTCATTAGTTTCGCTCACTCTCGAAATCAAGCATTTTACAGCAGGTTGGAGCAGCCTGTATCTCAGCACAGGAATAAGGTAGGGAAGAATTCTAAGGCTCATTTTGACTGCCTCCAGAAGTTAGATCAGATGGCAAATTGGATTTGGTGCTAGGTCTTTCCCTTTAGGTTTTACCCCAACAATGTTTCCATTAGTTTCACTCACTCTCGAAATCAAGCATTTTACAGCAGGTTGGAGCAGCCTGTATCTCAGCACAGGAATAAGGTAGGGAAGAATTCTAAGGCTCATTTTGACTGCCTCCAGAAGTTAGATCAGATGGCAAATTGGATTTGGTGCTAGGTCTTTCCCTTTAGGTTTTACCCCAACAATGTTTTCATTAGTTTCGCTCACTCTCGAAATCAAGCATTTTACAGCAGGTTGGAGCAGCCTGTATCTCAGCACAGGAATAAGGTAGGGAAGAATTCTAAGGCTCATTTTGACTGCCTCCAGAAGTTAGATCAGATGGCAAATTGGATTTGGTGCTAGGTCTTTCCCTTTAGGTTTTACCCCAACAATGTTTTCATTAGTTTCGCTCACTCTCGAAATCAAGCATTTTACAGCAGGTTGGAGCAGCCTGTATCTCAGCACAGGAATAAGGTAGGGAAGAATTCTAAGGCTCATTTTGACTGCCTCCAGAAGTTAGATCAGATGGCAAATTGGATTTGGTGCTAGGTCTTTCCCTTTAGGTTTTACCCCAACAATGTTTTCATTAGTTTCGCTCACTCTCGAAATCAAGCATTTTACAGCAGGTTGGAGCAGCCTGTATCTCAGCACAGGAATAAGGTAGGGAAGAATTCTAAGGCTCATTTTGACTGCCTCCAGAAGTTAGATCAGATGGCAAATTGGATTTGGTGCTAGGTCTTTCCCTTTAGGTTTTACCCCAACAATGTTTTCATTAGTTTCGCTCACTCTCGAAATCAAGTATTTTACAGCAGGTTGGAGCAGCCTGTATCTCAGCACAGGAATAAGGTAGGGAAGAATTCTAAGGCTCATTTTGACTGCCTCCAGAAGTTAGATCAGATGGCAAATTGGATTTGGTGCTAGGTCTTTCCCTTTAGGTGTTACCCCAACAATGTTTTCATTAGTTTCGCTCACTCTCGAAATCAAGCATTTTACAGCAGCTTAGAGCAGCCTGTATCTCAGCACAGGAATAAGGTAGGGAAGAATTCTAAGGCTCATTTTGACTGCCTCCAGAAGTTAGATCAGATGGCAAATTGGATTTGGTGCTAGGTCTTTCCCTTTAGGTTTTACCCCAACAATGTTTTCATTAGTTTCGCTCACTCTCGAAATCAAGCATTTTACAGCAGGTTGGAGCAGCCTGTATCTCAGCACAGGAATAAGGTAGGGAAGAATTCTAAGGCTCATTTTGACTGCCTCCAGAAGTTAGATCAGATGGCAAATTGGATTTGGTGCTAGGTCTTTCCCTTTAGGTTTTACCCCAACAATGTTTTCATTAGTTTCGCTCACTCTCGAAATCAAGCATTTTACAGCAGGTTGGAGCAGCCTGTATCTCAGCACAGGAATAAGGTAGGGAAGAATTCTAAGGCTCATTTTGACTGCCTCCAGAAGTTAGATCAGATGGCAAATTGGATTTGGTGCTAGGTCTTTCCCTTTAGGTTTTACCCCAACAATGTTTTCATTAGTTTCGCTCACTCTCGAAATCAAGCATTTTACAGCAGGTTGGAGCAGCCTGTATCTCAGCACAGGAATAAGGTAGGGAAGAATTCTAAGGATCATTTTGACTGCCTCCAGAAGTTAGATCAGATGGCAAATTGGATTTGGTGCTAGGTCTTTCCCTTTAGGTTTTACCCCAACAATGTTTTCATTAGTTTCGCTCACTCTCGAAATCAAGCATTTTACAGCAGGTTGGAGCAGCCTGTATCTCAGCACAGGAATAAGGTAGGGAAGAATTCTAAGGCTCATTTTGACTGCCTCCAGAAGTTAGATCAGATGGCAAATTGGATTTGGTGCTAGGTCTTTCCCTTTAGGTTTTACCCCAACAATGTTTTCATTAGTTTCGCTCACTCTCGAAATCAAGCATTTTACAGCAGGTTGGAGCAGCCTGTATCTCAGCACAGGAATAAGGTAGGGAAGAATTCTAAGGCTCATTTTGACTGCCTCCAGAAGTTAGATCAGATGGCAAATTGGATTTGGTGCTAGGTCTTTCCCTTTAGGTTTTACCCCAACAATGTTTTCATTAGTTTCGCTCACTCTCGAAATCAAGCATTTTACAGCAGGTTGGAGCAGCCTGTATCTCAGCACAGGAATAAGGTAGGGAAGAATTCTAAGGATCATTTTGACTGCCTCCAGAAGTTAGATCAGATGGCAAATTGGATTTGGTGCTAGGTCTTTCCCTTTAGGTGTTACCCCAACAATGTTTTCATTAGTTTCGCTCAGTCTCGAAATCAAGCATTTTACAGCAGGTTGGAGCAGCCTGTATCTCAGCACAGGAATAAGGTAGGGAAGAATTCTAAGGCTCATTTTGACTGCCTCCAGAAGTTAGATCAGATGGCAAATTGGATTTGGTGCTAGGTCTTTCCCTTTAGGTTTTACCCCAACAATGTTTTCATTAGTTTCGCTCACTCTCGAAATCAAGCATTTTACAGCAGGTTGGAGCAGCCTGTATCTCAGCACAGGAATAAGGTAGGGAAGAATTCTAAGGCTCATTTTGACTGCCTCCAGAAGTTAGATCAGATGGCAAATTGGATTTGGTGCTAGGTCTTTCCCTTTAGGTTTTACCCCAACAATGTTTTCATTAGTTTCGCTCACTCTCGAAATCAAGCATTTTACAGCAGGTTGGAGCAGCCTGTACCTCAGCACAGGAATAAGGTAGGGAAGAATTCTAAGGCTCATTTTGACTGCCTCCAGAAGTTAGATCAGATGGCAAATTGGATTTGGTGCTAGGTCTTTCCCTTTAGGTTTTACCCCAACAATGTTTTCATTAGTTTCGCTCACTCTCGAAATCAAGCATTTTACAGCAGGTTGGAGCAGCCTGTATCTCAGCACAGGAATAAGGTAGGGAAGAATTCTAAGGCTCATTTTGACTGCCTCCAGAAGTTAGATCAGATGGCAAATTGGATTTGGTGCTAGGTCTTTCCCTTTAGGTTTTACCCCAACAATGTTTCCATTAGTTTCACTCACTCTCGAAATCAAGCATTTTACAGCAGGTTGGAGCAGCCTGTATCTCAGCACAGGAATAAGGTAGGGAAGAATTCTAAGGCTCATTTTGACTGCCTCCAGAAGTTAGATCAGATGGCAAATTGGATTTGGTGCTAGGTCTTTCCCTTTAGGTTTTACCCCAACAATGTTTTCATTAGTTTCGCTCACTCTCGAAATCAAGCATTTTACAGCAGGTTGGAGCAGCCTGTATCTCAGCACAGGAATAAGGTAGGGAAGAATTCTAAGGCTCATTTTGACTGCCTCCAGAAGTTAGATCAGATGGCAAATTGGATTTGGTGCTAGGTCTTTCCCTTTAGGTTTTACCCCAACAATGTTTTCATTAGTTTCGCTCACTCTCGAAATCAAGCATTTTACAGCAGGTTGGAGCAGCCTGTATCTCAGCACAGGAATAAGGTAGGGAAGAATTCTAAGGATCATTTTGACTGCCTCCAGAAGTTAGATCAGATGGCAAATTGGATTTGGTGCTAGGTCTTTCCCTTTAGGTTTTACCCCAACAATGTTTTCATTAGTTTCGCTCACTCTCGAAATCAAGTATTTTACAGCAGGTTGGAGCAGCCTGTATCTCAGCACAGGAATAAGGTAGGGAAGAATTCTAAGGATCATTTTGACTGCCTCCAGAAGTTAGATCAGATGGCAAATTGGATTTGGTGCTAGGTCTTTCCCTTTAGGTGTTACCCCAACAATGTTTTCATTAGTTTCGCTCACTCTCGAAATCAAGCATTTTACAGCAGCTTAGAGCAGCCTGTATCTCAGCACAGGAATAAGGTAGGGAAGAATTCTAAGGCTCATTTTGACTGCCTCCAGAAGTTAGATCAGATGGCAAATTGGATTTGGTGCTAGGTCTTTCCCTTTAGGTTTTACCCCAACAATGTTTTCATTAGTTTCGCTCACTCTCGAAATCAAGCATTTTACAGCAGGTTGGAGCAGCCTGTATCTCAGCACAGGAATAAGGTAGGGAAGAATTCTAAGGCTCATTTTGACTGCCTCCAGAAGTTAGATCAGATGGCAAATTGGATTTGGTGCTAGGTCTTTCCCTTTAGGTTTTACCCCAACAATGTTTTCATTAGTTTCGCTCACTCTCGAAATCAAGCATTTTACAGCAGGTTGGAGCAGCCTGTATCTCAGCACAGGAATAAGGTAGGGAAGAATTCTAAGGCTCATTTTGACTGCCTCCAGAAGTTAGATCAGATGGCAAATTGGATTTGGTGCTAGGTCTTTCCCTTTAGGTTTTACCCCAACAATGTTTTCATTAGTTTCGCTCACTCTCGAAATCAAGCATTTTACAGCAGGTTGGAGCAGCCTGTATCTCAGCACAGGAATAAGGTAGGGAAGAATTCTAAGGATCATTTTGACTGCCTCCAGAAGTTAGATCAGATGGCAAATTGGATTTGGTGCTAGGTCTTTCCCTTTAGGTTTTACCCCAACAATGTTTTCATTAGTTTCGCTCACTCTCGAAATCAAGCATTTTACAGCAGGTTGGAGCAGCCTGTATCTCAGCACAGGAATAAGGTAGGGAAGAATTCTAAGGCTCATTTTGACTGCCTCCAGAAGTTAGATCAGATGGCAAATTGGATTTGGTGCTAGGTCTTTCCCTTTAGGTTTTACCCCAACAATGTTTTCGTTAGTTTCGCTCACTCTCGAAATCAAGCATTTTACAGCAGGTTGGAGCAGCCTGTATCTCAGCACAGGAATAAGGTAGGGAAGAATTCTAAGGCTCATTTTGACTGCCTCCAGAAGTTAGATCAGATGGCAAATTGGATTTGGTGCTAGGTCTTTCCCTTTAGGTTTTACCCCAACAATGTTTTCATTAGTTTCGCTCACTCTCGAAATCAAGCATTTTACAGCAGGTTGGAGCAGCCTGTATCTCAGCACAGGAATAAGGTAGGGAAGAATTCTAAGGATCATTTTGACTGCCTCCAGAAGTTAGATCAGATGGCAAATTGGATTTGGTGCTAGGTCTTTCCCTTTAGGTGTTACCCCAACAATGTTTTCATTAGTTTCGCTCACTCTCGAAATCAAGCATTTTACAGCAGGTTGGAGCAGCCTGTATCTCAGCACAGGAATAAGGTAGGGAAGAATTCTAAGGCTCATTTTGACTGCCTCCAGAAGTTAGATCAGATGGCAAATTGGATTTGGTGCTAGGTCTTTCCCTTTAGGTTTTACCCCAACAATGTTTTCATTAGTTTCGCTCACTCTCGAAATCAAGCATTTTACAGAAGGTTGGAGCAGCCTGTATCTCAGCACAGGAATAAGGTAGGGAAGAATTCTAAGGATCATTTTGACTGCCTCCAGAAGTTAGATCAGATGGCAAATTGGATTTGGTGCTAGGTCTTTCCCTTTAGGTTTTACCCCAACAATGTTTTCATTAGTTTCGCTCACTCTCGAAATCAAGCATTTTACAGCAGGTTGGAGCAGCCTGTATCTCAGCACAGGAATAAGGTAGGGAAGAATTCTAAGGATCATTTTGACTGCCTCCAGAAGTTAGATCAGATGGCAAATTGGATTTGGTGCTAGGTCTTTCCCTTTAGGTTTTACCCCAACAATGTTTTCATTAGTTTCGCTCACTCTCGAAATCAAGCATTTTACAGCAGGTTGGAGCAGCCTGTATCTCAGCACAGGAATAAGGTAGGGAAGAATTCTAAGGCTCATTTTGACTGCCTCCAGAAGTTAGATCAGATGGCAAATTGGATTTGGTGCTAGGTCTTTCCCTTTAGGTTTTACCCCAACAATGTTTTCATTAGTTTCGCTCACTCTCGAAATCAAGCATTTTACAGCAGGTTGGAGCAGCCTGTATCTCAGCACAGGAATAAGGTAGGGAAGAATTCTAAGGCTCATTTTGACTGCCTCCAGAAGTTAGATCAGATGGCAAATTGGATTTGGTGCTAGGTCTTTCCCTTTAGGTTTTACCCCAACAATGTTTTCATTAGTTTCGCTCACTCTCGAAATCAAGCATTTTACAGCAGGTTGGAGCAGCCTGTATCTCAGCACAGGAATAAGGTAGGGAAGAATTCTAAGGCTCATTTTGACTGCCTCCAGAAGTTAGATCAGATGGCAAATTGGATTTGGTGCTAGGTCTTTCCCTTTAGGTTTTACCCCAACAATGTTTTCATTAGTTTCGCTCACTCTCGAAATCAAGCATTTTACAGCAGGTTGGAGCAGCCTGTATCTCAGCACAGGAATAAGGTAGGGAAGAATTCTAAGGCTCATTTTGACTGCCTCCAGAAGTTAGATCAGATGGCAAATTGGATTTGGTGCTAGGTCTTTCCCTTTAGGTTTTACCCCAACAATGTTTTCATTAGTTTCGCTCACTCTCGAAATCAAGCATTTTACAGCAGGTTGGAGCAGCCTGTATCTCAGCACAGGAATAAGGTAGGGAAGAATTCTAAGGCTCATTTTGACTGCCTCCAGAAGTTAGATCAGATGGCAAATTGGATTTGGTGCTAGGTCTTTCCCTTTAGGTTTTACCCCAACAATGTTTTCATTAGTTTCGCTCACTCTCGAAATCAAGCATTTTACAGCAGGTTGGAGCAGCCTGTATCTCAGCACAGGAATAAGGTAGGGAAGAATTCTAAGGCTCATTTTGACTGCCTCCAGAAGTTAGATCAGATGGCAAATTGGATTTGGTGCTAGGTCTTTCCCTTTAGGTTTTACCCCAACAATGTTTTCATTAGTTTCGCTCACTCTCGAAATCAAGCATTTTACAGCAGGTTGGAGCAGCCTGTATCTCAGCACAGGAATAAGGTAGGGAAGAATTCTAAGGCTCATTTTGACTGCCTCCAGAAGTTAGATCAGATGGCAAATTGGATTTGGTGCTAGGTCTTTCCCTTTAGGTGTTACCCCAACAATGTTTTCATTAGTTTCGCTCACTCTCGAAATCAAGCATTTTACAGCAGGTTGGAGCAGCCTGTATCTCAGCACAGGAATAAGGTAGGGAAGAATTCTAAGGCTCATTTTGACTGCCTCCAGAAGTTAGATCAGATGGCAAATTGGATTTGGTGCTAGGTCTTTCCCTTTAGGTTTTACCCCAACAATGTTTTCATTAGTTTCGCTCACTCTCGAAATCAAGCATTTTACAGCAGGTTGGAGCAGCCTGTATCTCAGCACAGGAATAAGGTAGGGAAGAATTCTAAGGCTCATTTTGACTGCCTCCAGAAGTTAGATCAGATGGCAAATTGGATTTGGTGCTAGGTCTTTCCCTTTAGGTTTTACCCCAACAATGTTTTCATTAGTTTCGCTCACTCTCGAAATCAAGCATTTTACAGCAGGTTGGAGCAGCCTGTATCTCAGCACAGGAATAAGGTAGGGAAGAATTCTAAGGCTCATTTTGACTGCCTCCAGAAGTTAGATCAGATGGCAAATTGGATTTGGTGCTAGGTCTTTCCCTTTAGGTTTTACCCCAACAATGTTTTCATTAGTTTCGCTCACTCTCGAAATCAAGCATTTTACAGCAGGTTGGAGCAGCCTGTATCTCAGCACAGGAATAAGGTAGGGAAGAATTCTAAGGCTCATTTTGACTGCCTCCAGAAGTTAGATCAGATGGCAAATTGGATTTGGTGCTAGGTCTTTCCCTTTAGGTTTTACCCCAACAATGTTTTCATTAGTTTCGCTCACTCTCGAAATCAAGCATTTTACAGCAGGTTGGAGCAGCCTGTATCTCAGCACAGGAATAAGGTAGGGAAGAATTCTAAGGCTCATTTTGACTGCCTCCAGAAGTTAGATCAGATGGCAAATTGGATTTGGTGCTAGGTCTTTCCCTTTAGGTTTTACCCCAACAATGTTTTCATTAGTTTCGCTCACTCTCGAAATCAAGCATTTTACAGCAGGTTGGAGCAGCCTGTATCTCAGCACAGGAATAAGGTAGGGAAGAATTCTAAGGCTCATTTTGACTGCCTCCAGAAGTTAGATCAGATGGCAAATTGGATTTGGTGCTAGGTCTTTCCCTTTAGGTTTTACCCCAACAATGTTTTCATTAGTTTCGCTCACTCTCGAAATCAAGCATTTTACAGCAGGTTGGAGCAGCCTGTATCTCAGCACAGGAATAAGGTAGGGAAGAATTCTAAGGCTCATTTTGACTGCCTCCAGAAGTTAGATCAGATGGCAAATTGGATTTGGTGCTAGGTCTTTCCCTTTAGGTTTTACCCCAACAATGTTTTCATTAGTTTCGCTCACTCTCGAAATCAAGCATTTTACAGCAGGTTGGAGCAGCCTGTATCTCAGCACAGGAATAAGGTAGGGAAGAATTCTAAGGATCATTTTGACTGCCTCCAGAAGTTAGATCAGATGGCAAATTGGATTTGGTGCTAGGTCTTTCCCTTTAGGTTTTACCCCAACAATGTTTTCATTAGTTTCGCTCACTCTCCAAATCAAGCATTTTACAGCAGGTTGGAGCAGCCTGTATCTCAGCACAGGAATAAGGTAGGGAAGAATTCTAAGGCTCATTTTGACTGCCTCCAGAAGTTAGATCAGATGGCAAATTGGATTTGGTGCTAGGTCTTTCCCTTTAGGTTTTACCCCAACAATGTTTTCATTAGTTTCGCTCACTCTCGAAATCAAGCATTTTACAGCAGGTTGGAGCAGCCTGTATCTCAGCACAGGAATAAGGTAGGGAAGAATTCTAAGGCTCATTTTGACTGCCTCCAGAAGTTAGATCAGATGGCAAATTGGATTTGGTGCTAGGTCTTTCCCTTTAGGTTTTACCCCAACAATGTTTTCATTAGTTTCGCTCACTCTCGAAATCAAGCATTTTACAGCAGGTTGGAGCAGCCTGTATCTCAGCACAGGAATAAGGTAGGGAAGAATTCTAAGGCTCATTTTGACTGCCTCCAGAAGTTAGATCAGATGGCAAATTGGATTTGGTGCTAGGTCTTTCCCTTTAGGTTTTACCCCAACAATGTTTTCATTAGTTTCGCTCACTCTCGAAATCAAGCATTTTACAGCAGGTTGGAGCAGCCTGTATCTCAGCACAGGAATAAGGTAGGGAAGAATTCTAAGGATCATTTTGACTGCCTCCAGAAGTTAGATCAGATGGCAAATTGGATTTGGTGCTAGGTCTTTCCCTTTAGGTTTTACCCCAACAATGTTTTCATTAGTTTCGCTCACTCTCGAAATCAAGCATTTTACAGCAGGTTGGAGCAGCCTGTATCTCAGCACAGGAATAAGGTAGGGAAGAATTCTAAGGCTCATTTTGACTGCCTCCAGAAGTTAGATCAGATGGCAAATTGGATTTGGTGCTAGGTCTTTCCCTTTAGGTTTTACCCCAACAATGTTTTCATTAGTTTCGCTCACTCTCGAAATCAAGCATTTTACAGCAGGTTGGAGCAGCCTGTATCTCAGCACAGGAATAAGGTAGGGAAGAATTCTAAGGATCATTTTGACTGCCTCCAGAAGTTAGATCAGATGGCAAATTGGATTTGGTGCTAGGTCTTTCCCTTTAGGTTTTACCCCAACAATGTTTTCATTAGTTTCGCTCACTCTCGAAATCAAGCATTTTACAGCAGGTTGGAGCAGCCTGTATCTCAGCACAGGAATAAGGTAGGGAAGAATTCTAAGGCTCATTTTGACTGCCTCCAGAAGTTAGATCAGATGGCAAATTGGATTTGGTGCTAGGTCTTTCCCTTTAGGTTTTACCCCAACAATGTTTTCATTAGTTTCGCTCACTCTCGAAATCAAGCATTTTACAGCAGGTTGGAGCAGCCTGTATCTCAGCACAGGAATAAGGTAGGGAAGAATTCTAAGGATCATTTTGACTGCCTCCAGAAGTTAGATCAGATGGCAAATTGGATTTGGTGCTAGGTCTTTCCCTTTAGGTTTTACCCCAACAATGTTTTCATTAGTTTCGCTCACTCTCGAAATCAAGCATTTTACAGCAGTTGGAGCAGCCTGTATCTCAGCACAGGAATAAGGTAGGGAAGAATTCTAAGGCTCATTTTGACTGCCTCCAGAAGTTAGATCAGATGGCAAATTGGATTTGGTGCTAGGTCTTTCCCTTTAGGTTTTACCCCAACAATGTTTTTCATTAGTTTCGCTCACTCTCGAAATCAAGCATTTTACAGCAGGTTGGAGCAGCCTGTATCTCAGCACAGGAATAAGGTAGGGAAGAATTCTAAGGCTCATTTTGACTGCCTCCAGAAGTTAGATCAGATGGCAAATTGGATTTGGTGCTAGGTCTTTCCCTTTAGGTTTTACCCCAACAATGTTTTCATTAGTTTCGCTCACTCTCGAAATCAAGCATTTTACAGCAGGTTGGAGCAGCCTGTATCTCAGCACAGGAATAAGGTAGGGAAGAATTCTAAGGATCATTTTGACTGCCTCCAGAAGTTAGATCAGATGGCAAATTGGATTTGGTGCTAGGTCTTTCCCTTTAGGTTTTACCCCAACAATGTTTTCATTAGTTTCGCTCACTCTCGAAATCAAGCATTTTACAGCAGGTTGGAGAAGCCTGTATCTCAGCACAGGAATAAGGTAGGGAAGAATTCTAAGGCTCATTTTGACTGCCTCCAGAAGTTAGATCAGATGGCAAATTGGATTTGGTGCTAGGTCTTTCCCTTTAGGTTTTACCCCAACAATGTTTTCATTAGTTTCGCTCACTCTCGAAATCAAGCATTTTACAGCAGGTTGGAGCAGCCTGTATCTCAGCACAGGAATAAGGTAGGGAAGAATTCTAAGGCTCATTTTGACTGCCTCCAGAAGTTAGATCAGATGGCAAATTGGATTTGGTGCTAGGTCTTTCCCTTTAGGTTTTACCCCAACAATGTTTTCATTAGTTTCGCTCACTCTCGAAATCAAGCATTTTACAGCAGGTTGGAGCAGCCTGTATCTCAGCACAGGAATAAGGTAGGGAAGAATTCTAAGGCTCATTTTGACTGCCTCCAGAAGTTAGATCAGATGGCAAATTGGATTTGGTGCTAGGTCTTTCCCTTTAGGTTTTACCCCAACAATGTTTTCATTAGTTTCGCTCACTCTCGAAATCAAGCATTTTACAGCAGGTTGGAGCAGCCTGTATCTCAGCACAGGAATAAGGTAGGGAAGAATTCTAAGGCTCATTTTGACTGCCTCCAGAAGTTAGATCAGATGGCAAATTGGATTTGGTGCTAGGTCTTTCCCTTTAGGTTTTACCCCAACAATGTTTTCATTAGTTTCGCTCACTCTCGAAATCAAGCATTTTACAGCAGGTTGGAGCAGCCTGTATCTCAGCACAGGAATAAGGTAGGGAAGAATTCTAAGGCTCATTTTGACTGCCTCCAGAAGTTAGATCAGATGGCAAATTGGATTTGGTGCTAGGTCTTTCCCTTTAGGTTTTACCCCAACAATGTTTTCATTAGTTTCGCTCACTCTCGAAATCAAGCATTTTACAGCAGGTTGGAGCAGCCTGTATCTCAGCACAGGAATAAGGTAGGGAAGAATTCTAAGGCTCATTTTGACTGCCTCCAGAAGTTAGATCAGATGGCAAATTGGATTTGGTGCTAGGTCTTTCCCTTTAGGTTTTACCCCAACAATGTTTTCATTAGTTTCGCTCACTCTCGAAATCAAGCATTTTACAGCAGGTTGGAGCAGCCTGTATCTCAGCACAGGAATAAGGTAGGGAAGAATTCTAAGGCTCATTTTGACTGCCTCCAGAAGTTAGATCAGATGGCAAATTGGATTTGGTGCTAGGTCTTTCCCTTTAGGTTTTACCCCAACAATGTTTTCATTAGTTTCGCTCACTCTCGAAATCAAGCATTTTACAGCAGGTTGGAGCAGCCTGTATCTCAGCACAGGAATAAGGTAGGGAAGAATTCTAAGGATCATTTTGACTGCCTCCAGAAGTTAGATCAGATGGCAAATTGGATTTGGTGCTAGGTCTTTCCCTTTAGGTTTTACCCCAACAATGTTTTCATTAGTTTCGCTCACTCTCGAAATCAAGCATTTTACAGCAGGTTGGAGCAGCCTGTATCTCAGCACAGGAATAAGGTAGGGAAGAATTCTAAGGCTCATTTTGACTGCCTCCAGAAGTTAGATCAGATGGCAAATTGGATTTGGTGCTAGGTCTTTCCCTTTAGGTTTTACCCCAACAATGTTTTCATTAGTTTCGCTCACTCTCGAAATCAAGCATTTTACAGCAGGTTGGAGCAGCCTGTATCTCAGCACAGGAATAAGGTAGGGAAGAATTCTAAGGCTCATTTTGACTGCCTCCAGAAGTTAGATCAGATGGCAAATTGGATTTGGTGCTAGGTCTTTCCCTTTAGGTTTTACCCCAACAATGTTTTCATTAGTTTCGCTCACTCTCGAAATCAAGCATTTTACAGCAGGTTGGAGCAGCCTGTATCTCAGCACAGGAATAAGGTAGGGAAGAATTCTAAGGATCATTTTGACTGCCTCCAGAAGTTAGATCAGATGGCAAATTGGATTTGGTGCTAGGTCTTTCCCTTTAGGTTTTACCCCAACAATGTTTTCATTAGTTTCGCTCACTCTCGAAATCAAGCATTTTACAGCAGGTTGGAGCAGCCTGTATCTCAGCACAGGAATAAGGTAGGGAAGAATTCTAAGGCTCATTTTGACTGCCTCCAGAA
This sequence comes from Melanerpes formicivorus, assembly GCF_026170545.1. NCBI lineage: Eukaryota > Metazoa > Chordata > Aves > Piciformes > Picidae > Melanerpes > Melanerpes formicivorus. The sequence goes on along the minus strand of NW_027143014.1, from coordinate 26,061 downwards.
GTTAGATCAGATGGCAAATTGGATTTGGTGCTAGGTCTTTCCCTTTAGGTTTTACCCCAACAATGTTTTCATTAGTTTCGCTCACTCTCGAAATCAAGCATTTTACAGCAGGTTGGAGCAGCCTGTATCTCAGCACAGGAATAAGGTAGGGGAAGAATTCTAAGGATCATTTTGACTGCCTCCAGAAGTTAGATCAGATGGCAAATTGGATTTGGTGCTAGGTCTTTCCCTTTAGGTTTTACCCCAACAATGTTTTCATTAGTTTCGCTCACTCTCGAAATCAAGCATTTTACAGCAGGTTGGAGCAGCCTGTATCTCAGCACAGGAATAAGGTAGGGAAGAATTCTAAGGCTCATTTTGACTGCCTCCAGAAGTTAGATCAGATGGCAAATTGGATTTGGTGCTAGGTCTTTCCCTTTAGGTTTTACCCCAACAATGTTTTCATTAGTTTCGCTCACTCTCGAAATCAAGCATTTTACAGCAGGTTGGAGCAGCCTGTATCTCAGCACAGGAATAAGGTAGGGAAGAATTCTAAGGCTCATTTTGACTGCCTCCAGAAGTTAGATCAGATGGCAAATTGGATTTGGTGCTAGGTCTTTCCCTTTAGGTTTTACCCCAACAATGTTTTCATTAGTTTCGCTCACTCTCGAAATCAAGCATTTTACAGCAGGTTGGAGCAGCCTGTATCTCAGCACAGGAATAAGGTAGGGAAGAATTCTAAGGCTCATTTTGACTGCCTCCAGAAGTTAGATCAGATGGCAAATTGGATTTGGTGCTAGGTCTTTCCCTTTAGGTTTTACCCCAACAATGTTTTCATTAGTTTCGCTCACTCTCGAAATCAAGCATTTTACAGCAGGTTGGAGCAGCCTGTATCTCAGCACAGGAATAAGGTAGGGAAGAATTCTAAGGATCATTTTGACTGCCTCCAGAAGTTAGATCAGATGGCAAATTGGATTTGGTGCTAGGTCTTTCCCTTTAGGTTTTACCCCAACAATGTTTTTCATTAGTTTCGCTCACTCTCGAAATCAAGCATTTTACAGCAGGTTGGAGCAGCCTGTATCTCAGCACAGGAATAAGGTAGGGAAGAATTCTAAGGATCATTTTGACTGCCTCCAGAAGTTAGATCAGATGGCAAATTGGATTTGGTGCTAGGTCTTTCCCCTTTAGGTTTTACCCCAACAATGTTTTCATTAGTTTCGCTCACTCTCGAAATCAAGCATTTTACAGCAGGTTGGAGCAGCCTGTATCTCAGCACAGGAATAAGGTAGGGAAGAATTCTAAGGATCATTTTGACTGCCTCCAGAAGTTAGATCAGATGGCAAATTGGATTTGGTGCTAGGTCTTTCCTTTAGGTTTTACCCCAACAATGTTTTCATTAGTTTCGCTCACTCTCGAAATCAAGCATTTTACAGCAGGTTGGAGCAGCCTGTATCTCAGCACAGGAATAAGGTAGGGAAGAATTCTAAGGCTCATTTTGACTGCCTCCAGAAGTTAGATCAGATGGCAAATTGGATTTGGTGCTAGGTCTTTCCCTTTAGGTTTTACCCCAACAATGTTTTCATTAGTTTCGCTCACTCTCGAAATCAAGCATTTTACAGCAGGTTGGAGCAGCCTGTATCTCAGCACAGGAATAAGGTAGGGAAGAATTCAAAGGCTCATTTTGACTGCCTCCAGAAGTTAGATCAGATGGCAAATTGGATTTGGTGCTAGGTCTTTCCCTTTAGGTTTTACCCCAACAATGTTTTCATTAGTTTTGCTCACTCTCGAAATCAAGCATTTTACAGCAGGTTGGAGCAGCCTGTATCTCAGCACAGGAATAAGGTAGGGAAGAATTCTAAGGCTCATTTTGACTGCCTCCAGAAGTTAGATCAGATGGCAAATTGGATTTGGTGCTAGGTCTTTCCCTTTAGGTTTTACCCCAACAATGTTTTCATTAGTTTCGCTCACTCTCGAAATCAAGCATTTTACAGCAGGTTGGAGCAGCCTGTATCTCAGCACAGGAATAAGGTAGGGAAGAATTCTAAGGCTCATTTTGACTGCCTCCAGAAGTTAGATCAGATGGCAAATTGGATTTGGTGCTAGGTCTTTCCCTTTAGGTTTTACCCCAACAATGTTTTCATTAGTTTCGCTCACTCTCGAAATCAAGCATTTTACAGCAGGTTGGAGCAGCCTGTATCTCAGCACAGGAATAAGGTAGGGAAGAATTCTAAGGATCATTTTGACTGCCTCCAGAAGTTAGATCAGATGGCAAATTGGATTTGGTGCTAGGTCTTTCCCTTTAGGTTTTACCCCAACAATGTTTATTAGTTTCGCTCACTCTCGAAATCAAGCATTTTACAGCAGGTTGGAGCAGCCTGTATCTCAGCACAGGAATAAGGTAGGGAAGAATTCTAAGGATCATTTTGACTGCCTCCAGAAGTTAGATCAGATGGCAAATTGGATTTGGTGCTAGGTCTTTCCCTTTAGGTTTTACCCCAACAATGTTTTCATTAGTTTCGCTCACTCTCGAAATCAAGCATTTTACAGCAGGTTGGAGCAGCCTGTATCTCAGCACAGGAATAAGGTAGGGAAGAATTCTAAGGATCATTTTGACTGCCTCCAGAAGTTAGATCAGATGGCAAATTGGATTTGGTGCTAGGTCTTTCCCTTTAGGTTTTACCCCAACAATGTTTTCATTAGTTTCGCTCACTCTCGAAATCAAGCATTTTACAGCAGGTTGGAGCAGCCTGTATCTCAGCACAGGAATAAGGTAGGGAAGAATTCTAAGGCTCATTTTGACTGCCTCCAGAAGTTAGATCAGATGGCAAATTGGATTTGGTGCTAGGTCTTTCCCTTTAGGTTTTACCCCAACAATGTTTTCATTAGTTTCGCTCACTCTCGAAATCAAGCATTTTACAGCAGGTTGGAGCAGCCTGTATCTCAGCACAGGAATAAGGTAGGGAAGAATTCTAAGGCTCATTTTGACTGCCTCCAGAAGTTAGATCAGATGGCAAATTGGATTTGGTGCTAGGTCTTTCCCTTTAGGTTTTACCCCAACAATGTTTTCATTAGTTTCGCTCACTCTCGAAATCAAGCATTTTACAGCAGGTTGGAGCAGCCTGTATCTCAGCACAGGAATAAGGTAGGGAAGAATTCTAAGGCTCATTTTGACTGCCTCCAGAAGTTAGATCAGATGGCAAATTGGATTTGGTGCTAGGTCTTTCCCTTTAGGTTTTACCCCAACAATGTTTTCATTAGTTTCGCTCACTCTCGAAATCAAGCATTTTACAGCAGGTTGGAGCAGCCTGTATCTCAGCACAGGAATAAGGTAGGGAAGAATTCTAAGGATCATTTTGACTGCCTCCAGAAGTTAGATCAGATGGCAAATTGGATTTGGTGCTAGGTCTTTCCCTTTAGGTTTTACCCCAACAATGTTTTCATTAGTTTCGCTCACTCTCGAAATCAAGCATTTTACAGCAGGTTGGAGCAGCCTGTATCTCAGCACAGGAATAAGGTAGGGAAGAATTCTAAGGCTCATTTTGACTGCCTCCAGAAGTTAGATCAGATGGCAAATTGGATTTGGTGCTAGGTCTTTCCCTTTAGGTTTTACCCCAACAATGTTTTCATTAGTTTCGCTCACTCTCGAAATCAAGCATTTTACAGCAGGTTGGAGCAGCCTGTATCTCAGCACAGGAATAAGGTAGGGAAGAATTCTAAGGATCATTTTGACTGCCTCCAGAAGTTAGATCAGATGGCAAATTGGATTTGGTGCTAGGTCTTTCCCTTTAGGTTTTACCCCAACAATGTTTTCATTAGTTTCGCTCACTCTCGAAATCAAGCATTTTACAGCAGGTTGGAGCAGCCTGTATCTCAGCACAGGAATAAGGTAGGGAAGAATTCTAAGGATCATTTTGACTGCCTCCAGAAGTTAGATCAGATGGCAAATTGGATTTGGTGCTAGGTCTTTCCCTTTAGGTTTTACCCCAACAATGTTTTCATTAGTTTCGCTCACTCTCGAAATCAAGCATTTTACAGCAGGTTGGAGCAGCCTGTATCTCAGCACAGGAATAAGGTAGGGAAGAATTCTAAGGCTCATTTTGACTGCCTCCAGAAGTTAGATCAGATGGCAAATTGGATTTGGTGCTAGGTCTTTCCCTTTAGGTTTTACCCCAACAATGTTTTCATTAGTTTCGCTCACTCTCGAAATCAAGCATTTTACAGCAGGTTGGAGCAGCCTGTATCTCAGCACAGGAATAAGGTAGGGAAGAATTCTAAGGATCATTTTGACTGCCTCCAGAAGTTAGATCAGATGGCAAATTGGATTTGGTGCTAGGTCTTTCCCTTTAGGTTTTACCCCAACAATGTTTTCATTAGTTTCGCTCACTCTCGAAATCAAGCATTTTACAGCAGGTTGGAGCAGCCTGTATCTCAGCACAGGAATAAGGTAGGGAAGAATTCTAAGGCTCATTTTGACTGCCTCCAGAAGTTAGATCAGATGGCAAATTGGATTTGGTGCTAGGTCTTTCCCTTTAGGTTTTACCCCAACAATGTTTTCATTAGTTTCGCTCACTCTCGAAATCAAGCATTTTACAGCAGGTTGGAGCAGCCTGTATCTCAGCACAGGAATAAGGTAGGGAAGAATTCTAAGGATCATTTTGACTGCCTCCAGAAGTTAGATCAGATGGCAAATTGGATTTGGTGCTAGGTCTTTCCCTTTAGGTTTTACCCCAACAATGTTTTCATTAGTTTCGCTCACTCTCGAAATCAAGCATTTTACAGCAGGTTGGAGCAGCCTGTATCTCAGCACAGGAATAAGGTAGGGAAGAATTCTAAGGATCATTTTGACTGCCTCCAGAAGTTAGATCAGATGGCAAATTGGATTTGGTGCTAGGTCTTTCCCTTTAGGTTTTACCCCAACAATGTTTTCATTAGTTTCGCTCACTCTCGAAATCAAGCATTTTACAGCAGGTTGGAGCAGCCTGTATCTCAGCACAGGAATAAGGTAGGGAAGAATTCTAAGGCTCATTTTGACTGCCTCCAGAAGTTAGATCAGATGGCAAATTGGATTTGGTGCTAGGTCTTTCCCTTTAGGTTTTACCCCAACAATGTTTTCATTAGTTTCGCTCACTCTCGAAATCAAGCATTTTACAGCAGGTTGGAGCAGCCTGTATCTCAGCACAGGAATAAGGTAGGGAAGAATTCTAAGGCTCATTTTGACTGCCTCCAGAAGTTAGATCAGATGGCAAATTGGATTTGGTGCTAGGTCTTTCCCTTTAGGTTTTACCCCAACAATGTTTTCATTAGTTTCGCTCACTCTCGAAATCAAGCATTTTACAGCAGGTTGGAGCAGCCTGTATCTCAGCACAGGAATAAGGTAGGGAAGAATTCTAAGGATCATTTTGACTGCCTCCAGAAGTTAGATCAGATGGCAAATTGGATTTGGTGCTAGGTCTTTCCCTTTAGGTTTTACCCCAACAATGTTTTCATTAGTTTCGCTCACTCTCGAAATCAAGCATTTTACAGCAGGTTGGAGCAGCCTGTATCTCAGCACAGGAATAAGGTAGGGAAGAATTCTAAGGATCATTTTGACTGCCTCCAGAAGTTAGATCAGATGGCAAATTGGATTTGGTGCTAGGTCTTTCCCTTTAGGTTTTACCCCAACAATGTTTTCATTAATTTCGCTCACTCTCGAAATCAAGCATTTTACAGCAGGTTGGAGCAGCCTGTATCTCAGCACAGGAATAAGGTAGGGAAGAATTCTAAGGATCATTTTTGACTGCCTCCAGAAGTTAGATCAGATGGCAAATTGGATTTGGTGCTAGGTCTTTCCCTTTAGGTTTTACCCCAACAATGTTTTCATTAGTTTCGCTCACTCTCGAAATCAAGCATTTTACAGCAGGTTGGAGCAGCCTGTATCTCAGCACAGGAATAAGGTAGGGAAGAATTCTAAGGCTCATTTTGACTGCCTCCAGAAGTTAGATCAGATGGCAAATTGGATTTGGTGCTAGGTCTTTCCCTTTAGGTTTTACCCCAACAATGTTTTCATTAGTTTCGCTCACTCTCGAAATCAAGCATTTTACAGCAGGTTGGAGCAGCCTGTATCTCAGCACAGGAATAAGGTAGGGAAGAATTCAAAGGCTCATTTTGACTGCCTCCAGAAGTTAGATCAGATGGCAAATTGGATTTGGTGCTAGGTCTTTCCCTTTAGGTTTTACCCCAACAATGTTTTCATTAGTTTCGCTCACTCTCGAAATCAAGCATTTTACAGCAGGTTGGAGCAGCCTGTATCTCAGTACAGGAATAAGGTAGGGAAGAATTCTAAGGATCATTTTGACTGCCTCCAGAAGTTAGATCAGATGGCAAATTGGATTTGGTGCTAGGTCTTTCCCTTTAGGTTTTACCCCAACAATGTTTTCATTAGTTTCGCTCACTCTCGAAATCAAGCATTTTACAGCAGGTTGGAGCAGCCTGTATCTCAGCACAGGAATAAGGTAGGGAAGAATTCAAAGGCTCATTTTGACTGCCTCCAGAAGTTAGATCAGATGGCAAATTGGATTTGGTGCTAGGTCTTTCCCGTTAGGTTTTACCCCAACAATGTTTTCATTAGTTTTGCTCACTCTCGAAATCAAGCATTTTACAGCAGGTTGGAGCAGCCTGTATCTCAGCACAGGAATAAGGTAGGGAAGAATTCTAAGGATCATTTTGACTGCCTCCAGAAGTTAGATCAGATGGCAAATTGGATTTGGTGCTAGGTCTTTCCCTTTAGGTTTTACCCCAACAATGTTTTCATTAGTTTCGCTCACTCTCGAAATCAAGCATTTTACAGCAGGTTGGAGCAGCCTGTATCTCAGCACAGGAATAAGGTAGGGAAGAATTCTAAGGCTCATTTTGACTGCCTCCAGAAGTTAGATCAGATGGCAAATTGGATTTGGTGCTAGGTCTTTCCCTTTAGGTTTTACCCCAACAATGTTTTCATTAGTTTCGCTCACTCTCGAAATCAAGCATTTTACAGCAGGTTGGAGCAGCCTGTATCTCAGCACAGGAATAAGGTAGGGAAGAATTCTAAGGATCATTTTGACTGCCTCCAGAAGTTAGATCAGATGGCAAATTGGATTTGGTGCTAGGTCTTTCCCTTTAGGTTTTACCCCAACAATGTTTTCATTAGTTTCGCTCACTCTCGAAATCAAGCATTTTACAGCAGGTTGGAGCAGCCTGTATCTCAGCACAGGAATAAGGTAGGGAAGAATTCTAAGGATCATTTTGACTGCCTCCAGAAGTTAGATCAGATGGCAAATTGGATTTGGTGCTAGGTCTTTCCCTTTAGGTTTTACCCCAACAATGTTTTCATTAGTTTCGCTCACTCTCGAAATCAAGCATTTTACAGCAGGTTGGAGCAGCCTGTATCTCAGCACAGGAATAAGGTAGGGAAGAATTCTAAGGATCATTTTGACTGCCTCCAGAAGTTAGATCAGATGGCAAATTGGATTTGGTGCTAGGTCTTTCCCTTTAGGTTTTACCCCAACAATGTTTTCATTAGTTTCGCTCACTCTCGAAATCAAGCATTTTACAGCAGGTTGGAGCAGCCTGTATCTCAGCACAGGAATAAGGTAGGGAAGAATTCTAAGGCTCATTTTGACTGCCTCCAGAAGTTAGATCAGATGGCAAATTGGATTTGGTGCTAGGTCTTTCCCTTTAGGTTTTACCCCAACAATGTTTTCATTAGTTTCGCTCACTCTCGAAATCAAGCATTTTACAGCAGGTTGGAGCAGCCTGTATCTCAGCACAGGAATAAGGTAGGGAAGAATTCTAAGGCTCATTTTGACTGCCTCCAGAAGTTAGATCAGATGGCAAATTGGATTTGGTGCTAGGTCTTTCCCTTTAGGTTTTACCCCAACAATGTTTTCATTAGTTTCGCTCACTCTCGAAATCAAGCATTTTACAGCAGGTTGGAGCAGCCTGTATCTCAGCACAGGAATAAGGTAGGGAAGAATTCTAAGGATCATTTTGACTGCCTCCAGAAGTTAGATCAGATGGCAAATTGGATTTGGTGCTAGGTCTTTCCCTTTAGGTTTTACCCCAACAATGTTTTCATTAGTTTCGCTCACTCTCGAAATCAAGCATTTTACAGCAGGTTGGAGCAGCCTGTATCTCAGCACAGGAATAAGGTAGGGAAGAATTCTAAGGATCATTTTGACTGCCTCCAGAAGTTAGATCAGATGGCAAATTGGATTTGGTGCTAGGTCTTTCCCTTTAGGTTTTACCCCAACAATGTTTTCATTAGTTTCGCTCACTCTCGAAATCAAGCATTTTACAGCAGGTTGGAGCAGCCTGTATCTCAGCACAGGAATAAGGTAGGGAAGAATTCTAAGGCTCATTTTGACTGCCTCCAGAAGTTAGATCAGATGGCAAATTGGATTTGGTGCTAGGTCTTTCCCTTTAGGTTTTACCCCAACAATGTTTTCATTAGTTTCGCTCACTCTCGAAATCAAGCATTTTACAGCAGGTTGGAGCAGCCTGTATCTCAGCACAGGAATAAGGTAGGGAAGAATTCTAAGGATCATTTTGACTGCCTCCAGAAGTTAGATCAGATGGCAAATTGGATTTGGTGCTAGGTCTTTCCCTTTAGGTTTTACCCCAACAATGTTTTCATTAGTTTCGCTCACTCTCGAAATCAAGCATTTTACAGCAGGTTGGAGCAGCCTGTATCTCAGCACAGGAATAAGGTAGGGAAGAATTCTAAGGATCATTTTGACTGCCTCCAGAAGTTAGATCAGATGGCAAATTGGATTTGGTGCTAGGTCTTTCCCTTTAGGTTTTACCCCAACAATGTTTTCATTAGTTTCGCTCACTCTCGAAATCAAGCATTTTACAGCAGGTTGGAGCAGCCTGTATCTCAGCACAGGAATAAGGTAGGGAAGAATTCTAAGGCTCATTTTGACTGCCTCCAGAAGTTAGATCAGATGGCAAATTGGATTTGGTGCTAGGTCTTTCCCTTTAGGTTTTACCCCAACAATGTTTTCATTAGTTTCGCTCACTCTCGAAATCAAGCATTTTACAGCAGGTTGGAGCAGCCTGTATCTCAGCACAGGAATAAGGTAGGGAAGAATTCTAAGGCTCATTTTGACTGCCTCCAGAAGTTAGATCAGATGGCAAATTGGATTTGGTGCTAGGTCTTTCCCTTTAGGTTTTACCCCAACAATGTTTTCATTAGTTTCGCTCACTCTCGAAATCAAGCATTTTACAGCAGGTTGGAGCAGCCTGTATCTCAGCACAGGAATAAGGTAGGGAAGAATTCTAAGGATCATTTTGACTGCCTCCAGAAGTTAGATCAGATGGCAAATTGGATTTGGTGCTAGGTCTTTCCCTTTAGGTTTTACCCCAACAATGTTTTCATTAGTTTCGCTCACTCTCGAAATCAAGCATTTTACAGCAGGTTGGAGCAGCCTGTATCTCAGCACAGGAATAAGGTAGGGAAGAATTCTAAGGATCATTTTGACTGCCTCCAGAAGTTAGATCAGATGGCAAATTGGATTTGGTGCTAGGTCTTTCCCTTTAGGTTTTACCCCAACAATGTTTTCATTAATTTCGCTCACTCTCGAAATCAAGCATTTTACAGCAGGTTGGAGCAGCCTGTATCTCAGCACAGGAATAAGGTAGGGAAGAATTCTAAGGATCATTTTTGACTGCCTCCAGAAGTTAGATCAGATGGCAAATTGGATTTGGTGCTAGGTCTTTCCCTTTAGGTTTTACCCCAACAATGTTTTCATTAGTTTCGCTCACTCTCGAAATCAAGCATTTTACAGCAGGTTGGAGCAGCCTGTATCTCAGCACAGGAATAAGGTAGGGAAGAATTCTAAGGCTCATTTTGACTGCCTCCAGAAGTTAGATCAGATGGCAAATTGGATTTGGTGCTAGGTCTTTCCCTTTAGGTTTTACCCCAACAATGTTTTCATTAGTTTCGCTCACTCTCGAAATCAAGCATTTTACAGCAGGTTGGAGCAGCCTGTATCTCAGCACAGGAATAAGGTAGGGAAGAATTCAAAGGCTCATTTTGACTGCCTCCAGAAGTTAGATCAGATGGCAAATTGGATTTGGTGCTAGGTCTTTCCCTTTAGGTTTTACCCCAACAATGTTTTCATTAGTTTCGCTCACTCTCGAAATCAAGCATTTTACAGCAGGTTGGAGCAGCCTGTATCTCAGCACAGGAATAAGGTAGGGAAGAATTCTAAGGATCATTTTGACTGCCTCCAGAAGTTAGATCAGATGGCAAATTGGATTTGGTGCTAGGTCTTTCCCTTTAGGTTTTACCCCAACAATGTTTTCATTAGTTTCGCTCACTCTCGAAATCAAGCATTTTACAGCAGGTTGGAGCAGCCTGTATCTCAGCACAGGAATAAGGTAGGGAAGAATTCTAAGGCTCATTTTGACTGCCTCCAGAAGTTAGATCAGATGGCAAATTGGATTTGGTGCTAGGTCTTTCCCTTTAGGTTTTACCCCAACAATGTTTTCATTAGTTTCGCTCACTCTCGAAATCAAGCATTTTACAGCAGGTTGGAGCAGCCTGTATCTCAGCACAGGAATAAGGTAGGGAAGAATTCTAAGGATCATTTTGACTGCCTCCAGAAGTTAGATCAGATGGCAAATTGGATTTGGTGCTAGGTCTTTCCCTTTAGGTTTTACCCCAACAATGTTTTCATTAGTTTCGCTCACTCTCGAAATCAAGCATTTTACAGCAGGTTGGAGCAGCCTGTATCTCAGCACAGGAATAAGGTAGGGAAGAATTCTAAGGATCATTTTGACTGCCTCCAGAAGTTAGATCAGATGGCAAATTGGATTTGGTGCTAGGTCTTTCCCTTTAGGTTTTACCCCAACAATGTTTTCATTAGTTTCGCTCACTCTCGAAATCAAGCATTTTACAGCAGGTTGGAGCAGCCTGTATCTCAGCACAGGAATAAGGTAGGGAAGAATTCTAAGGCTCATTTTGACTGCCTCCAGAAGTTAGATCAGATGGCAAATTGGATTTGGTGCTAGGTCTTTCCCTTTAGGTTTTACCCCAACAATGTTTTCATTAGTTTCGCTCACTCTCGAAATCAAGCATTTTACAGCAGGTTGGAGCAGCCTGTATCTCAGCACAGGAATAAGGTAGGGAAGAATTCTAAGGCTCATTTTGACTGCCTCCAGAAGTTAGATCAGATGGCAAATTGGATTTGGTGCTAGGTCTTTCCCTTTAGGTTTTACCCCAACAATGTTTTCATTAGTTTCGCTCACTCTCGAAATCAAGCATTTTACAGCAGGTTGGAGCAGCCTGTATCTCAGCACAGGAATAAGGTAGGGAAGAATTCTAAGGCTCATTTTGACTGCCTCCAGAAGTTAGATCAGATGGCAAATTGGATTTGGTGCTAGGTCTTTCCCTTTAGGTTTTACCCCAACAATGTTTTCATTAGTTTCGCTCACTCTCGAAATCAAGCATTTTACAGCAGGTTGAGGTTGGAGCAGCCTGTATCTCAGCACAGGAATAGGTAGGGAAGAATTCTAAGGCTCATTTTGACTGCCTCCAGAAGTTAGATCAGATGGCAAATTGGATTTGGTGCTAGGTCTTTCCCTTTAGGTTTTACCCCAACAATGTTTTCATTTGTTTTCGCTCACTCTCGAAATCAAGCATTTTACAGCAGGTTGGAGCAGCCTGTATCTCAGCACAGGAATAAGGTAGGGAAGAATTCTAAGGCTCATTTTGACTGCCTCCAGAAGTTAGATCAGATGGCAAATTGGATTTGGTGCTAGGTCTTTCCCTTTAGGTTTTACCCCAACAATGTTTTTCATTAGTTTCGCTCACTCTCGAAATCAAGCATTTTACAGCAGGTTGGAGCAGCCTGTATCTCAGCACAGGAATAAGGTAGGGAAGAATTCTAAGGCTCATTTTGACTGCCTCCAGAAGTTAGATCAGATGGCAAATTGGATTTGGTGCTAGGTCTTTCCCTTTAGGTTTTACCCCAACAATGTTTTCATTAGTTTTCGCTCACTCTCGAAATCAAGCATTTTACAGCAGGTTGGAGCAGCCTGTATCTCAGCACAGGAATAAGGTAGGGAAGAATTCTAAGGCTCATTTTGACTGCCTCCAGAAGTTAGATCAGATGGCAAATTGGATTTGGTGCTAGGTCTTTCCCTTTAGGTTTTACGCCCAACAATGTTTTCATTAGTTTCGCTCACTCTCGAAATCAAGCATTTTACAGCAGGTTGGAGCAGCCTGTATCTCAGCACAGGAATAAGGTAGGGAAGAATTCTAAGGATCATTTTGACTGCCTCCAGAAGTTAGATCAGATGGCAAATTGGATTTGGTGCTAGGTCTTTCCCTTTAGGTTTTACCCCAACAATGTTTTCATTAGTTTCGCTCACTCTCGAAATCAAGCATTTTACAGCAGGTTGGAGCAGCCTGTATCTCAGCACAGGAATAAGGTAGGGAAGAATTCTAAGGCTCATTTTGACTGCCTCCAGAAGTTAGATCAGATGGCAAATTGGATTTGGTGCTAGGTCTTTCCCTTTAGGTTTTACCCCAACAATGTTTTCATTAGTTTCGCTCACTCTCGAAATCAAGCATTTTACAGCAGGTTGGAGCAGCCTGTATCTCAGCACAGGAATAAGGTAGGGAAGAATTCTAAGGATCATTTTGACTGCCTCCAGAAGTTAGATCAGATGGCAAATTGGATTTGGTGCTAGGTCTTTCCCTTTAGGTTTTACCCCAACAATGTTTTCATTAGTTTCGCTCACTCTCGAAATCAAGCATTTACAGCAGGTTGGAGCAGCCTGTATCTCAGCACAGGAATAAGGTAGGGAAGAATTCTAAGGCTCATTTTGACTGCCTCCAGAAGTTAGATCAGATGGCAAATTGGATTTGGTGCTAGGTCTTTCCCTTTAGGTTTTACCCCAACAATGTTTTCATTAGTTTCGCTCACTCTCGAAATCAAGCATTTTACAGCAGGTTGGAGCAGCCTGTATCTCAGCACAGGAATAAGGTAGGGAAGAATTCTAAGGATCATTTTGACTGCCTCCAGAAGTTAGATCAGATGGCAAATTGGATTTGGTGCTAGGTCTTTCCCTTTAGGTTTTACCCCAACAATGTTTTCATTAGTTTCGCTCACTCTCGAAATCAAGCATTTTACAGCAGGTTGGAGCAGCCTGTATCTCAGCACAGGAATAAGGTAGGGAAGAATTCTAAGGCTCATTTTGACTGCCTCCAGAAGTTAGATCAGATGGCAAATTGGATTTGGTGCTAGGTCTTTCCCTTTAGGTTTTACCCCAACAATTGTTTTCATTAGTTTCGCTCACTCTCGAAATCAAGCATTTTACAGCAGGTTGGAGCAGCCTGTATCTCAGCACAGGAATAAGGTAGGGAAGAATTCTAAGGATCATTTTGACTGCCTCCAGAAGTTAGATCAGATGGCAAATTGGATTTGGTGCTAGGTCTTTCCCTTAGGTTTTACCCCAACAATGTTTTCATTAGTTTCGCTCACTCTCGAAATCAAGCATTTTACAGCAGGTTGGAGCAGCCTGTATCTCAGCACAGGAATAAGGTAGGGAAGAATTCAAAGGCTCATTTTGACTGCCTCCAGAAGTTAGATCAGATGGCAAATTGGATTTGGTGCTAGGTCTTTCCCTTTAGGTTTTACCCCAACAATGTTTTCATTAGTTTCGCTCACTCTCGAAATCAAGCATTTTACAGCAGGTTGGAGCAGCCTGTATCTCAGCACAGGAATAAGGTAGGGAAGAATTCTAAGGCTCATTTTGACTGCCTCCAGAAGTTAGATCAGATGGCAAATTGGATTTGGTGCTAGGGTCTTTCCCTTTAGGTTTTACCCCAACAATGTTTTCATTAGTTTCGCTCACTCTCGAAATCAAGCATTTTACAGCAGGTTGGAGCAGCCTGTATCTCAGCACAGGAATAAGGTAGGGAAGAATTCTAAGGATCATTTTTGACTGCCTCCAGAAGTTAGATCAGATGGCAAATTGGATTTGGTGCTAGGTCTTTCCCTTTAGGTTTTACCCCAACAATGTTTTCATTAGTTTCGCTCACTCTCGAAATCAAGCATTTTACAGCAGGTTGGGAGCAGCCTGTATCTCAGCACAGGAATAAGGTAGGGAAGAATTCTAAGGATCATTTTGACTGCCTCCAGAAGTTAGATCAGATGGCAAATTGGATTTGGTGCTAGGTCTTTCCCTTTAGGTTTTACCCCAACAATGTTTTCATTAGTTTCGCTCACTCTCGAAATCAAGCATTTTACAGCAGGTTGGAGCAGCCTGTATCTCAGCACAGGAATAAGGTATGGGAAGAATTCTAAGGATCATTTTGACTGCCTCCAGAAGATTAGATCAGATGGCAAATTGGATTTGGTGCTAGGTCTTTCCCTTTAGGTTTTACCCCAACAATGTTTTCATTAGTTTCGCTCACTCTCGAAATCAAGCATTTTACAGCAGGTTGGAGCAGCCTGTATCTCAGCACAGGAATAAGGTAGGGGAAGAATTCTAAGGATCATTTTGACTGCCTCCAGAAGTTAGATCAGATGGCAAATTGGATTTGGTGCTAGGTCTTTCCCTTTAGGTTTTACCCCAACAATGTTTTCATTAGTTTCGCTCACTCTCGAAATCAAGCATTTTACAGCAGGTTGGAGCAGCCTGTATCTCAGCACAGGAATAAGGTAGGGAAGAATTCTAAGGCTCATTTTGACTGCCTCCAGAAGTTAGATCAGATGGCAAATTGGATTTGGTGCTAGGTCTTTCCCTTTAGGTTTTACCCCAACAATGTTTTCATTAGTTTCGCTCACTCTCGAAATCAAGCATTTTACAGCAGGTTGGAGCAGCCTGTATCTCAGCACAGGAATAAGGTAGGGAAGAATTCTAAGGCTCATTTTGACTGCCTCCAGAAGTTAGATCAGATGGCAAATTGGATTTGGTGCTAGGTCTTTCCCTTTAGGTTTTACCCCAACAATGTTTTCATTAGTTTCGCTCACTCTCGAAATCAAGCATTTTACAGCAGGTTGGAGCAGCCTGTATCTCAGCACAGGAATAAGGTAGGGAAGAATTCTAAGGATCATTTTGACTGCCTCCAGAAGTTAGATCAGATGGCAAATTGGATTTGGTGCTAGGTCTTTCCCTTTAGGTTTTACCCCAACAATGTTTTCATTAGTTTCGCTCACTCTCGAAATCAAGCATTTTACAGCAGGTTGGAGCAGCCTGTATCTCAGCACAGGAATAAGGTAGGGAAGAATTCAAAGGCTCATTTTGACTGCCTCCAGAAGTTAGATCAGATGGCAAATTGGATTTGGTGCTAGGTCTTTCCCTTTAGGTTTTACCCCAACAATGTTTTCATTAGTTTCGCTCACTCTCGAAATCAAGCATTTTACAGCAGGGTTGGAGCAGCCTGTATCTCAGCACAGGAATAAGGTAGGGAAGAATTCTAAGGCTCATTTTGACTGCCTCCAGAAGTTAGATCAGATGGCAAATTGGATTTGGTGCTAGGTCTTTCCTTTAGGTTTTACCCAACAATGTTTTCATTAGTTTCGCTCACTCTCGAAATCAAGCAATTTACAGCAGGTTGGAGCAGCCTGTATCTCAGCACAGGAATAAGGTAGGGAAGAATTCTAAGGCTCATTTTGACTGCCTCCAGAAGTTAGATCAGATGGCAAATTGGATTTGGTGCTAGGTCTTTCCCTTTAGGTTTTACCCCAACAATGTTTTCATTAGTTTCGCTCACTCTCGAAATCAAGCATTTTACAGCAGGTTGGAGCAGCCTGTATCTCAGCACAGGAATAAGGTAGGGAAGAATTCTAAGGATCATTTTGACTGCCCTCCAGAAGTTAGATCAGATGGCAAATTGGATTTGGTGCTAGGTCTTTCCCTTTAGGTTTTACCCCAACAATGTTTTCATTAGTTTCGCTCACTCTCGAAATCAAGCATTTTACAGCAGGTTGGAGCAGCCTGTATCTCAGCACAGGAATAAGGTAGGGAAGAATTCAAAGGCTCATTTTGACTGCCTCCAGAAGTTAGATCAGATGGCAAATTGGATTTGGTGCTAGGTCTTTCCCTTTAGGTTTTACCCCAACAATGTTTTCATTAGTTTCGCTCACTCTCGAAATCAAGCATTTTACAGCAGGTTGGAGCAGCCTGTATCTCAGCACAGGAATAAGGTAGGGGAAGATTCTAAGGATCATTTTGACTGCCTCCAGAAGTTAGATCAGATGGCAAATTGGATTGGTGCTAGGTCTTTCCCTTTAGGTTTTACCCCAACAATGTTTTCATTAGTTTCGCTCACTCTCGAAATCAAGCATTTTACAGCAGGTTGGAGCAGCCTGTATCTCAGCACAGGAATAAGGTAGGGAAGAATTCTAAGGATCATTTTGACTGCCTCCAGAAGTTAGATCAGATGGCAAATTGGATTTTGGTGCTAGGTCTTTCCCTTTAGGTTTTACCCCAACAATGTTTTCATTAGTTTCGCTCACTCTCGAAATCAAGCATTTTACAGCAGGTTGGAGCAGCCTGTATCTCAGCACAGGAATAAGGTAGGGAAGAATTCTAAGGATCATTTTGACTGCCTCCAGAAGTTAGATCAGATGGCAAATTGGATTTGGTGCTAGGTCTTTCCCTTTAGGTTTTACCCCAACAATGTTTTTCATTAGTTTCGCTCACTCTCGAAATCAAGCATTTTACAGCAGGTTGGAGCAGCCTGTATCTCAGCACAGGATAAGGTAGGGAAGAATTCTAAGGATCATTTTGACTGCCTCCAGAAGTTAGATCAGATGGCAAATTGGATTTGGTGCTAGGTCTTTCCCTTTAGGTTTTACCCCAACAATGTTTTCATTAGTTTCGCTCACTCTCGAAATCAAGCATTTTACAGCAGGTTGGAGCAGCCTGTATCTCAGCACAGGAATAAGGTAGGGAAGAATTCTAAGGCTCATTTTGACTGCCTCCAGAAGTTAGATCAGATGGCAAATTGGATTTGGTGCTAGGTCTTTCCCTTTAGGTTTTACCCCAACAATGTTTTCATTAGTTTCGCTCACTCTCGAAATCAAGCATTTTACAGCAGGTTGGAGCAGCCTGTATCTCAGCACAGGAATAAGGTAGGGAAGAATTCTAAGGATCATTTTGACTGCCTCCAGAAGTTAGATCAGATGGCAAATTGGATTTGGTGCTAGGTCCTTTCCCTTTAGGTTTTACCCCAACAATGTTTTCATTAGTTTCGCTCACTCTCGAAATCAAGCATTTTACAGCAGGTTGGAGCAGCCTGTATCTCAGCACAGGAATAAGGTAGGGAAGAATTCTAAGGATCATTTTGACTGCCTCCAGAAGTTAGATCAGATGGCAAATTGGATTTGGTGCTAGGTCTTTCCCTTTAGGTTTTACCCCAACAATGTTTTCATTAGTTTCGCTCACTCTCGAAATCAAGCATTTTACAGCAGGTTGGAGCAGCCTGTATCTCAGCACAGGAATAAGGTAGGGAAGAATTCTAAGGCTCATTTTGACTGCCTCCAGAAGTTAGATCAGATGGCAAATTGGATTTGGTGCTAGGTCTTTCCCTTTAGGTTTTACCCCAACAATGTTTTCATTAGTTTCGCTCACTCTCGAAATCAAGCATTTTACAGCAGGTTGGAGCAGCCTGTATCTCAGCACAGGAATAAGGTAGGGAAGAATTCTAAGGATCAATTTTGACTGCCTCCAGAAGTTAGATCAGATGGCAAATTGGATTTGGTGCTAGGTCTTTCCCTTTAGGTTTTACCCCAACAATGTTTTCATTAGTTTCGCTCACCTCTCGAAATCAAGCATTTTACAGCAGGTTGGAGCAGCCTGTATCTCAGCACAGGAATAAGGTAGGGAAGAATTCAAATACTCATTTTGACTGCCTCCAGAAGTTAGATCAGATGGCAAATTGGATTTGGTGCTAGGTCTTTCCCTTTAGGTTTTACCCCAACAATGTTTTCATTAGTTTCGCTCACTCTCGAAATCAAGCATTTTACAGCAGGTTGGAGCAGCCTGTATCTCAGCACAGGAATAAGGTAGGGAAGAATTCAAATACTCATTTTGACTGCCTCCAGAAGTTAGATCAGATGGCAAATTGGATTTGGTGCTAGGTCTTTCCCTTTAGGTTTTACCCCAACAATGTTTTCATTAGTTTCGCTCACTCTCGAAATCAAGCATTTTACAGCAGGTTGGAGCAGCCTGTATCTCAGCACAGGAATAAGGTAGGGAAGAATTCTAAGGATCATTTTGACTGCCTCCAGAAGTTAGATCAGATGGCAAATTGGATTTGGTGCTAGGTCTTTCCCTTTAGGTTTTACCCCAACAATGTTTTCATTAGTTTCGCTCACTCTCGAAATCAAGCATTTTACAGCAGGTTGGAGCAGCCTGTATCTCAGCACAGGAATAAGGTAGGGAAGAATTCTAAGGCTCATTTTGACTGCCTCCAGAAGTTAGATCAGATGGCAAATTGGAATTTGGTGCTAGGTCTTTCCCTTTAGGTTTTACCCCAACAATGTTTTTCATTAGTTTCGCTCACTCTCGAAATCAAGCATTTTTACAGCAGGTTGGAGCAGCCTGTATCTCAGCACAGGAATAAGGTAGGGAAGAATTCTAAGGATCATTTTGACTGCCTCCAGAAGTTAGATCAGATGGCAAATTGGATTTGGTGCTAGGTCTTTCCCTTTAGGTTTTACCCCAACAATGTTTTCATTAGTTTCGCTCACTCTCGAAATCAAGCATTTTACAGCAGGTTGGAGCAGCCTGTATCTCAGCACAGGAATAAGGTAGGGAAGAATTCTAAGGATCATTTTGACTGCCTCCAGAAGTTAGATCAGATGGCAAATTGGATTTGGTGCTAGGTCTTTCCCTTTAGGTTTTACCCCAACAATGTTTTCATTAGTTTCGCTCACTCTCGAAATCAAGCATTTTACAGCAGGTTGGAGC
This sequence comes from Melanerpes formicivorus, assembly GCF_026170545.1. Taxonomy (NCBI): domain Eukaryota; kingdom Metazoa; phylum Chordata; class Aves; order Piciformes; family Picidae; genus Melanerpes; species Melanerpes formicivorus. Next base: position 7,134 of record NW_027143014.1, on the reverse strand, counting down.
AGCCTGTATCTCAGCACAGGAATAAGGTAGGGAAGAATTCTAAGGATCATTTTGACTGCCTCCAGAAGTTAGATCAGATGGCAAATTGGATTTGGTGCTAGGTCTTTCCCTTTAGGTTTTACCCCAACAATGTTTTCATTAGTTTCGCTCACTCTCGAAATCAAGCATTTTACAGCAGGTTGGAGCAGCCTGTATCTCAGCACAGGAATAAGGTAGGGAAGAATTCTAAGGATCATTTTGACTGCCTCCAGAAGTTAGATCAGATGGCAAATTGGATTTGGTGCTAGGTCTTTCCCTTTAGGTTTTTACCCCAACAATGTTTTCATTAGTTTCGCTCACTCTCGAAATCAAGCATTTTACAGCAGGTTGGAGCAGCCTGTATCTCAGCACAGGAATAAGGTAGGGAAGAATTCTAAGGATCATTTTGACTGCCTCCAGAAGTTAGATCAGATGGCAAATTGGATTTGGTGCTAGGTCTTTCCCTTTAGGTTTTTACCCCAACAATGTTTTCATTAGTTTCGCTCACTCTCGAAATCAAGCATTTTACAGCAGGTTGGAGCAGCCTGTATCTCAGCACAGGAATAAGGTAGGGAAGAATTCTAAGGATCATTTTGACTGCCTCCAGAAGTTAGATCAGATGGCAAATTGGATTTGGTGCTAGGTCTTTCCCTTTAGGTTTTACCCCAACAATGTTTTCATTAGTTTCGCTCACTCTCGAAATCAAGCATTTTACAGCAGGTTGGAGCAGCCTGTATCTCAGCACAGGAATAAGGTAGGGAAGAATTCTAAGGATCATTTTGACTGCCTCCAGAAGTTAGATCAGATGGCAAATTGGATTTGGTGCTAGGTCTTTCCCTTTAGGTTTTACCCCAACAATGTTTTCATTAGTTTCGCTCACTCTCGAAATCAAGCATTTTACAGCAGGTTGGAGCAGCCTGTATCTCAGCACTGGAATAAGGTAGGGAAGAATTCTAAGGATCATTTTGACTGCCTCCAGAAGTTAGATCAGATGGCAAATTGGATTTGGTGCTAGGTCTTTCCCTTTAGGTTTTACCCCAACAATGTTTTCATTAGTTTCGCTCACTCTCGAAATCAAGCATTTTACAGCAGGTTGGAGCAGCCTGTATCTCAGCACAGGAATAAGGTAGGGAAGAATTCTAAGGATCATTTTGACTGCCTCCAGAAGTTAGATCAGATGGCAAATTGGATTTGGTGCTAGGTCTTTCCCTTTAGGTTTTACCCCAACAATGTTTTCATTAGTTTCGCTCACTCTCGAAATCAAGCATTTTACAGCAGGTGGAGCAGCCTGTATCTCAGCACAGGAATAAGGTAGGGAAGAATTCTAAGGATCATTTTGACTGCCTCCAGAAGTTAGATCAGATGGCAAATTGGATTTGGTGCTAGGTCTTTCCCTTTAGGTTTTACCCCAACAATGTTTTCATTAGTTTCGCTCACTCTCGAAATCACGCATTTTACAGCAGGTTGGAGCAGCCTGTATCTCAGCACAGGAATAAGGTAGGGAAGAATTCTAAGGATCATTTTGACTGCCTCCAGAAGTTAGATCAGATGGCAAATTGGATTTGGTGCTAGGTCTTTCCCTTTAGGTTTTACCCCAACAATGTTTTCATTAGTTTCGCTCACTCTCGAAATCAAGCATTTTACAGCAGGTTTGGAGCAGCCTGTATCTCAGCACAGGAATAAGGTAGGGAAGAATTCTAAGGCTCATTTTGACTGCCTCCAGAAGTTAGATCAGATGGCAAATTGGATTTGGTGCTAGGTCTTTCCCTTTAGGTTTTACCCCAACAATGTTTTCATTAGTTTCGCTCACTCTCGAAATCAAGCATTTTACAGCAGGTTGGAGCAGCCTGTATCTCAGCACAGGAATAAGGTAGGGAAGAATTCTAAGGATCATTTTGACTGCCTCCAGAAGTTAGATCAGATGGCAAATTGGATTTGGTGCTAGGTCTTTCCCTTTAGGTTTTACCCCAACAATGTTTTCATTAGTTTCGCTCACTCTTGAAATCAAGCATTTTACAGCAGGTTGGAGCAGCCTGTATCTCAGCACAGGAATAAGGTAGGGAAGAATTCTAAGGATCATTTTGACTGCCTCCAGAAGTTAGATCAGATGCAAATTGGATTTTGGTGCTAGGTCTTTCCCTTTAGGTTTTACCCCAACAATGTTTTCATTAGTTTCGCTCACTCTCGAAATCAAGCATTTTACAGCAGGTTGGAGCAGCCTGTATCTCAGCACAGGAATAAGGTAGGGAAGAATTCTAAGGATCATTTTGACTGCCTCCAGAAGTTAGATCAGATGGCAAATTGGATTTGGTGCTAGGTCTTTCCCTTTAGGTTTTTACCCCAACAATGTTTTCATTAGTTTCGCTCACTCTCGAAATCAAGCATTTTACAGCAGGTTGGAGCAGCCTGTATCTCAGCACAGGAATAAAGGTAGGGAAGAATTCTAAGGCTCATTTTGACTGCCTCCAGAAGTTAGATCAGATGGCAAATTGGATTTGGTGCTAGGTCTTTCCCTTTAGGTTTTACCCCAACAATGTTTTCATTAGTTTCGCTCACTCTCGAAATCAAGCATTTTACAGCAGGTTGAGCAGCCTGTATCTCAGCACAGGAATAAGGTAGGGAAGAATTCTAAGGATCATTTTGACTGCCTCCAGAAGTTAGATCAGATGGCAAATTGGATTTGGTGCTAGGTCTTTCCTTTAGGTTTTACCCCAACAATGTTTTCATTAGTTTCGCTCACTCTCGAAATCAAGCATTTTACAGCAGGTTGGAGCAGCCTGTATCTCAGCACAGGAATAAGGTAGGGAAGAATTCTAAGGATCATTTTGACTGCCTCCAGAAGTTAGATCAGATGGCAAATTGGATTTGGTGCTAGGTCTTTCCCTTTAGGTTTTACCCCAACAATGTTTTCATTAGTTTCGCTCACTCTCGAAATCAAGCATTTTACAGCAGGTTGGAGCAGCCTGTATCTCAGCACAGGAATAAGGTAGGAAGAATTCTAAGGATCATTTTGACTGCCTCCAGAAGTTAGATCAGATGGCAAATTGGATTTGGTGCTAGGTCTTTCCCTTTAGGTTTTACCCCAACAATGTTTTCATTAGTTTCGCTCACTCTCGAAATCAAGCATTTATACAGCAGGTTGGAGCAGCCTGTATCTCAGCACAGGAATAAGGTAGGGAAGAATTCTAAGGATCATTTTGACTGCCTCCAGAAGTTAGATCAGATGGCAAATTGGATTTGGTGCTAGGTCTTTCCCTTTAGGTTTTACCCCAACAATGTTTTCATTAGTTTCGCTCACTCTCGAAATCAAGCATTTTACAGCATGTTGGAGCAGCCTGTATCTCAGCACAGGAATAAGGTAGGGAAGAATTCAAATGCTCATTTTGACTGCCTCCAGAAGTTAGATCAGATGGCAAATTGGATTTGGGTGCTAGGTCTTTCCCTTTAGGTTTTACCCCAACAATGTTTTCATAGTTTCGCTCACTCTCGAAATCAAGCATTTTACAGCAGGTTGGAGCAGCCTGTATCTCAGCACAGGAATAAGGTAGGGAAGAATTCTAAGGATCATTTTGACTGCCTCCAGAAGTTAGATCAGATGGCAAATTGGATTTGGTGCTAGGTCTTTCCCTTTAGGTTTTACCCCAACAATGTTTTCATTAGTTTCGCTCACTCTCGAAATCAAGCATTTTACAGCAGGTTGGAGCAGCCTGTATCTCAGCACAGGGAATAAGGGTAGGGAAGAATTCTAAGGATCATTTTGACTGCCTCCAGAAGTTAGATCAGATGGCAAATTGGATTTGGTGCTAGGTCTTTCCCTTTAGGTTTTACCCCAACAATGTTTTCATTAGTTTCGCTCACTCTCGAAATCAAGCATTTTACAGCAGGTTGGAGCAGCCTGTATCTCAGCACAGGAATAAGGTAGGGAAGAATTCTAAGGATCATTTTGACTGCCTCCAGAAGTTAGATCAGATGGCAAATTGTATTTGGGTGCTAGGTCTTTCCCTTTAGGTTTTACCCCAACAATGTTTTCATTAGTTGCGCTCACTCTCGAAATCAAGCATTTTACAGCAGGTTGGAGCAGCCTGTATCTCAGCACAGGAATAAGGTAGGGAAGAATTCTAAGGATCATTTTGACTGCCTCCAGAAGTTAGATCAGATGGCAAATTGGATTTGGTGCTAGGTCTTTCCCTTTAGGTTTTACCCCAACAATGTTTTCATTAGTTTCGCTCACTCTCGAAATCAAGTATTTTACAGCAGGTTGGAGCAGCCTGTATCTCAGCACAGGAATAAGGTAGGGAAGAATTCAAATACTCATTTTGACTGCCTCCAGAAGTTAGATCAGATGGCAAATTGGATTTGGTGCTAGGTCTTTCCCTTTAGGTTTTACCCCAACAATGTTTTCATTAGTTTCGCTCACTCTCGAAATCAAGCATTTTACAGCAGGTTGGAGCAGCCTGTATCTCAGCACAGGAATAAGGTAGGGAAGAATTCTAAGGATCATTTTGACTGCCTCCAGAAGTTAGATCAGATGGCAAATTGGATTTGGTGCTAGGTCTTTCCCTTTAGGTTTTACCCCAACAATGTTTTCATTAGTTTCGCTCACTCTCGAAATCAAGCATTTTACAGCAGGTTGGAGCAGCCTGTATCTCAGCACAGGAATAAGGTAGGGAAGAATTCAAATGCTCATTTTGACTGCTCCAGAAGTTAGATCAGATGGCAAATTGGATTTTGGTGCTAGGTCTTTCCCTTTAGGTTTTACCCCAACAATGTTTTCATTAGTTTTCGCTCACTCTCGAAATCAAGCATTTTACAGCAGGTTGGAGCAGCCTGTATCTCAGCACAGGAATAAGGTAGGGAAGAATTCTAAGGCTCATTTTGACTGCCTCCAGAAGTTAGATCAGATGGCAAATTGGATTTGGTGCTAGGTCTTTCCCTTTAGGTTTTACCCCAACAATGTTTTCATTAGTTTCGCTCACTCTCGAAATCAAGCATTTTACAGCAGGTTGGAGCAGCCTGTATCTCAGCACAGGAATAAGGTAGGGAAGAATTCTAAGGCTCATTTTGACTGCCTCCAGAAGTTAGATCAGATGGCAAATTGGATTTGGTGCTAGGTCTTTCCCTTTAGGTTTTACCCCAACAATGTTTTCATTAGTTTCGCTCACTCTCGAAATCAAGCATTTTACAGCAGGTTGGAGCAGCCTGTATCTCAGCACAGGAATAAGGTAGGGAAGATTTCTAAGGATCATTTTGACTGCCTCCAGAAGTTAGATCAGATGGCAAATTGGATTTGGTGTGCTAGGTCTTTCCCTTTAGGTTTTACGCCCAACAATGTTTTCATTAGTTTCGCTCACTCTCGAAATCAAGCATTTTACAGCAGGTTGGAGCAGCCTGTATCTCAGCACAGGAATAAGGTAGGGAAGAATTCTAAGGATCATTTTGACTGCCTCCAGAAGTTAGATCAGATGGCAAATTGGATTTGGTGCTAGGTCTTTCCCTTTAGGTTTTACCCCAACAATGTTTTCATTAGTTTCGCTCACTCTCGAAATCAAGCATTTTACAGCAGGTTGGAGCAGCCTGTTTCTCAGCACAGGAATAAGTAGGGAAGAATTCTAAGGCTCATTTTGACTGCCTCCAGAAGTTAGATCAGATGGCAAATTGGATTTTGGTGCTAGGTCTTTCCCTTTAGGTTTTACCCCAACAATGTTTTCATTAGTTTCGCTCACTCTCGAAATCAAGCATTTTACAGCAGGGTGGAGCAGCCTGTATCTCAGCACAGGAATAAGGTAGGGAAGAATTCTAAGGATCATTTTGACTGCCTCCAGAAGTTAGATCAGATGGCAAATTGGATTTGGTGCTAGGTCTTTCCTTTAGGTTTTACCCCAACAATGTTTTCATTAGTTTCGCTCACTCTCGAAATCAAGCATTTTACAGCAGGTTGGAGCAGCCTGTAATCTCAGCACAGGAATAAGGTAGGGAAGAATTCTAAGGATCATTTTGACTGCCTCCAGAAGTTAGATCAGATGGCAATTGGATTTGGTGCTAGGTCTTTCCCTTTAGGTTTTACCCCAACAATGTTTTCATTAGTTTCGCTCACTCTCGAAATCAAGCATTTTACAGCAGGTTGGAGCAGCCTGTATCTCAGCACAGGAATAAGGTAGGGAAGAATTCTAAGGCTCACTTTTGACTGCCTCCAGAAGTTAGATCAGATGGCAAATTGGATTTGGTGCTAGGTCTTTCCCTTTAGGTTTTACCCCAACAATGTTTTCATTAGTTTCGCTCACTCTCGAAATCAAGCATATTTACAGCAGGTTGGAGCAGCCTGTATCTCAGCACAGGAATAAGGTAGGGAAGAATTCTAAGGTTCATTTTGACTGCCTCCAGAAGTTAGATCAGATGGCAAATTGGATTTGGTGCTAGGTCTTTCCCTTTAGGTTTTTACCCCAACAATGTTTTCATTAGTTTCGCTCACTCTCGAAATCAAGCATTTTACAGCAGGTTGGAGCAGCCTGTATCTCAGCACAGGAATAAGGTAGGGAAGAATTCTAAGGATCATTTGACTGCCTCCAGAAGTTAGATCAGATGGCAAATTGATTTGGTGCTAGGTCCTTTCCCTTTAGGTTTTACCCCAACAATGTTTTCATTAGTTTCGCTCACTCTCGAAATCAAGCATTTTACAGCAGGTTGGAGCAGCCTGTATCTCAGCACAGGAATAAGGTAGGGAAGAATTCTAAGGATCATTTGACTGCCTCCAGAAAGTTAGACAGATGGCAAATTGGATTTGGTGCTAGGTCTTTCCCTTTAGGTTTTACCCCAACAATGTTTTCAATAGTTTTCGCTCACTCTCGAAATCAAGCATTTTACAGCAGGTTGGAGCAGCCTGTATCTCAGCACAGGAATAAGGTAGGGAAGAATTCTAAGGCTCGTTTTGACTGCCTCCAGAAGTTAGAGCATATGGCAAATTGGAGTTTGGTGGCTAGAGGTCTTTCCCCTTTAGGTTTTACCCCAACAATGTTTTCATTAGTTTCGCTCACGTCTCGAAATCAAGCATTTTACAGCAGGTTGGGAGCAGCCGTAATCTCAGCACAGGAATAAGGTAGGGAAGAATTCTAAGGATCA